>NC_034189.2:40761192-41001192 GCF_002021735.2 Oncorhynchus kisutch
ATCCCCATATGGAAGACTGGGGGGGGGCGGTTACACGATTTTGGAAAGGCCTTAACATGTATTTTAATCATCACGTTTTGAAAAATAAAATTTAAATTGTTGTTAAATCTCCATGCTATGGTCCTATATCCCCCATAGTCAGTGTCTGTGAAGGTATGAGGCTCACAGAAGTAGAATTATAAAACGGGGTGGTTCAAGCCCTGAATGCCGAAATGGCTGACAGCCGTGGTACATCAGACCGTATACCACGGGAATGACAAAACAGTTTATTTTCACTGCTCTAATTACATCGGTAACCAGTTTATAAGAGCAATAAGGCGCCCCAAGGGTTTTGTGGTGTATGATCACTATACCGCGGTTAACGGCTGTATCCGGGCACTCGTGCCTAAGAACAGCCCTTAGCTGTGGTATACTGGCCATATACCACACCCCCTCGGACCTTACTGCTTAATAAGAACACAGAGACAGAACATATGTTTTTGGCTCACCAAGAGAGGCGTAGGAGCCGGGTGGCAGAGCGGAGGCAGCGCTGAAGGGGGCCGGCGAGGAGGGCACGGGAGTCATCCTGGTCTTGGCACAAGCGGTGGCGGCAGCGTTCACGTCCACGTCGCTACGGGAACGCTGTAGAGAGCCCGGGGTGGAGGGACCTCTGGAGGGAGCCGCTTTCGCTTCGGGGAGAGGAGTGAAGGGAAGAGAGGGAGGGAGGAGAGGAAACGGAGAGGGAGGAGAGAGGAACAATGGTTATAAGCCAAGCTCTCTACCCGAACGCATTTCGTATAGAGAGAGGAAAGAGAGGGCGAGAAAAGAGGGAAAGCTATAAACCAAACTCCCGTTTCAAGTTGGAATGTCACGTGCACAAGTACAGTGAAATGCCTTTCTTGCAAACTCTAAACCCAACAATGACGTGATCAATATCAATGTAGTACTACAAATAACACAAGGTAGAACCAAAATCCACAGGAAAAACAAATAAGACGAACCCCAGAAAGTAAGACACTACATACAGGGTCAGTTCCAATACTATCTTTACAACGTGCAGGGATACTGGACGTCAGCGGTACTAATACTATCTTTACAACGTGCAGGGATACTGGACGTCAGCGGTACTAATACTGTCTTTACAACGTGCAGGGATACTGGACGTCAGCGGTACTAATACTATCTTTACAACGTGCAGGGATACTGGACGTCAGCGGTACTAATACTGTCTTTACAACGTGCAGGGATACTGGACGTCAGCGGTACTAATACTATCTTTACAACGTGCAGGGATACTGGATACATTTCAGACAGTAGATATCACGGACATTGTTGCTGTGCTTGAAAAATCATGATCGACATCTTTATGAAAAATATATCTTCTGGTCTCTGATTATATCCAGAGCTGTGGATCATTTAACTGATAGAAGAGATCTGAGATGTTTTCTCCAGTCTGTGGTAGTAACGTCTGTGGTAGTAACGTCAGCGGTAGTAACGTCTGTGGTAGTAACGTCTGTGGTAGTAACGTCTGTGGTAGTAACGTCTGTGGTAGTAACGTCAGCGGTAGTAACATCAGCGGTAGTAACATCAGCGGTAGTAACATCAGCGGTAGTAACATCAGCGGTAGTAACATCAGCGGTAGTAACATCAGCGGTAGTAACGTCAGCGGTCGTAACATCAGCGGTAGTAACGTCAGCGGTAGTAACATCAGCGGTAGTAACATCAGCGGTAGTAACGTCAGCGGTCGTAACATCAGCGGTAGTAACGTCAGCGGTAGTAACATCAGCGGTAGTAACGTCAGCGGTCGTAAACATCAGCGGTCAGTAACGTCAGCGGTAGTAACGTCAGCGGTAGTAACGTCCAGCGGTTAGTAACGTCAGCGGTAGTAACGTCAGCGGTAGTAACGTCAGCGGTAGTAACGTCAGCGGTAAGTAACGTCAGCGGTAGTAACGTCAGCGGTAGTAACGTCAGCGGTAGTAACGTCAAGCGGTAGTAACATCAGCGGTAGTAAGTCAGCGGTCGTAACATCAGCGGGTCGTAAATCAGGTAGTAACGTCAGCGGTAGTAGGTCAGCGGTAGTAACGTCAGCGGTAGTAATGTCAGTGATGTATAATGACAGTGATGTAATGACAGTCCTTACTCCTGGTCACGGTGTTTCCCATGGAGCTCTTGGCAGACTGAGGGCGGCTGTGGAGACAGACAGAGATAAACAGTGATTAACCTGACTGACTAAGATCAATAATCCTTCAATACTACTACTTCTCATATCACAGACAGAGAGGGAGAGAGAACTGAGACAGAGCACTACGAGAGAGAGAGAGAGAGAGACAGAGCACTACGAGAGAGAGAGAGAGAGAGAGAGAGAGAGAGAGAGAGCACTAGCCAAGTAAGAGACATGGAGAGAAAGAAAGACAGAGAGTGCCAAGTAAGAGAGACATGGAGAGAAGGACGGACACAGGGAGACAGAGGGTGAGAAGGAAAGAACGAGTGGAGTGTCTCACTTGAGGCTCTCCTGTGAGGAGGAGGAGGAGCGGTCTGAGGCAGGGAGGGACAGGATGCTGTCAGAACTCTTCATGTGGGACTGGAGAGCCTTCTGATAGGACGACTCTAGAGCCTGGAACAGCTGCTCCGCCTCCCGGCTGAAGTGGCCGTGGAACGTCCAGTAGCACCTGCACAACACGACAGAGAGAACAGAGGCCCAGAAACAGTGACACAGCCTGTCGTCAACGGGGCAATCTTTCAGGTTGGCAGATAAAACATCAAATGCGGAGGAAAAGTTGTTACCGTGACGACATGCGATGTTGGCGAACTCATATTTTCAAATAGGAACATGGTTAATGCATGTCCGACATAGTGTGAGAGTGACTTACTTCCTGGCCACTGATCTGGCCTCGGAGTCTGCATCATGGACTCCTTTCTTGATGGTCTCTGTCAGAACAGCTACATTCCTGTGAGGGATCAAGAAGAGTAGGAACACCAGCTTCATTCTCTCTGCCTGCAGCATCCCAACACCCTCCTGTCCACCAAAACCACCACAGCATAAAAAGCTACGGTTACGTCCCAAATGCCAACGCTATTCCCTATATAGCGCACTGCTTTCGACCAGGGCCCATAGGGCTCTGATCAAACGTAGTGCCCATGGGGCCTAGTCGAAAGCAGTGCACTATACAGGGAATACGGTGCCATTTGGGACGCAGACTAAATCAATGAGAAGGCGACAAGAGAGCTCCCCTGACATCCCAGTCAGAGATTTGGTTTCACCACAATGATGAAGCACAGTGTGCTTTTATGGGATAGATATCCCTCCCTGGCATTGCCATGGAAACTGCTGAGATGAGGAGCCACTCACTGACAACAATGTAGTTTCATGTTACCTGGACGGGCTCATCACAAACTCACTGGGCAGTGGCTAGAACAAAGGTTTACAGTACAGTAGCTACCTACAACACTGAGTTGTTGAGGAGGGGGGACAATTCTAAGTATGAGTTCATAGGCCTGTCTAGTAGCAGCCATTTAAGCGAACCTCTCTAGAGAGCTGGTCTGCCACTCCTGCAGCAAGAGGTCCAAGAACTCAAAACTGCGCCTGGGAATAGAACAAGAAGACAGTCAGGGAAAACAAACAGGGGCCCATGCTAGAGTGTGATTAGGGAGAAGTCTTTGAGGCAATTTGTCAGTTTACCTTCTCACGGCCACAGATTTGGACTGGCAGCTGCCGGTCACGATAGGAATGAGACGAGGGTAGTGTGTATGCTGGAAGACAGAGAGAAGATGGAAATATAGTCATCCTCGTGTCACTGGTCCAGTTTTATACCCGTTCAGTTACTAGCTGCTCTAGTGCTCTAAAGGAACAAACGAGGCATCTTTGGAGAACAATCGCAAGCAACGACCAACAATGAACGCCCACATCGGAATGCAGTGGAATGTCGTTTGCAGCCCTCGGGTAGGAAACATGTGAGTTAGTGTTCAAAACAAAGAAAGGCTAGCCACTCGGCCATTTTGTCTGACTGACGCTGAACTCAACTGAATCACCCAGCTCAATTCAAACTCAACTCAATTCAACTGGTGGGACTAATAAGCAACAAGATAACAAATGTAAAATAAACTGTGTCTGTAGAATGTACACACATATGTGGCAAATAGAACTGGATCAAACTGGAAGGACATCAGAAATAGATGGGAGAGGTGGAGGTTAGAGGATGGACATCAGAAATAGATGGGAGAGGTGGAGGTTAGAGGAAGGACATCAGAAATAGATGGGAGAGGTGGAGGTTAGAGGAAGGACATCAGTAATAGATGGGAGAGGTGGAGGTTAGAGGAAGGACATCAGTAATAGATGGGAGAGGTGGAGGTTAGAGGAAGGACATCAGAAATAGATGGGAGAGGTGGAGGTTAGAGGAAGGACATCAGTAATAGATGGGAGAGGTGGAGATTAGAGGAAGGACATCAGAAATAGATGGGAGAGGTGGAGGTTAGAGGAAGGACATCAGTAATAGATGGGGGAGGTGGAGGTTAGAGGAAGGACATCAGTAATAGATGGGAGAGGTGGAGGTTAGAGGAAGGACATCAGTAATAGATGGGGGAGGTGGAGGTTAGAGGAAGGACATCAGTAATAGATGGGAGAGGTGGAGGTTAGAGGAAGGACATCAGTAATAGATGGGAGAGGTGGAGGTTAGAGGAAGGACATCAGAAATAGATGGGAGAGGTGGAGGTTAGAGGATGGACATCAGAAATAGATGGGGGAGGTGGAGGTTAGAGGAAGATTTGTATGTATGTATGTATGTATGTGTATATATATATATATATATATATATATATATATATATATATATATATATATATATATATATATATATATATATACACACATACACACTTATCCAAATTGGAAATGATGCACACAATTACATTGATGGAAGCTACAATCTATCTGCACTATTAAAGCTGATCTACTACCTAAAATAAAGATATATATAATTCTAATTATACTCTACTTATTTCAAATGTAAATAACTTCACTCACTCTGATGATGAGTCGTATGACAGCGATTCCGGATGTGGCCATGACCTTGGCCGAGTTAGAGACCAGGGTTAGGAGAGTGGGCATGATGGACTCAGCACAATGATCAAACCTGTTCCCCAGGATGTAGGACAGGTGGCTGCGGGATAGAGGGACCGTATGGTTATAATGAATCTTATTTTCTACAGATGGGGCTGTACAATATAATGTGTGTGTTATTAGTTTGTATGACGTAATAACAGTATGGCTTCGGTAACGTTAAATAAAGCTTTGTTTGATTTGAATTGAAACCGTGAGTAAAGAGGATAGGACTGGAGGGCTCCTTACCCCAGAGTGATACAGGCCTCTCTGACCACCTGAGAGCGCAGGTCTTTAGAGGACATCTTGAAGGCTGCCTCCGTGAGACGCAGCTGCTGGGAGAAACCGTCAAACTCCACTGCTCCCGCCAGGAGCAGAGAACGCATCTTTTTCAACTAGATAAGAAGGAGACGCAGCGAAAACCAGCAAGCCGTCAATCAACGTCACACTTCCAATCAAATGATAGACGTGGCTGCTTCATAGCAACAGCCACTTAATGGTCAGTGGCTACAATCCAAAATCCGCACTCAGAATGCATGGCCAATACATGGCGTCAAACGGTACGCTAGTGTGGATACTGGAAGGTAGCCAGTGTGATGAAGTCATCTGGAGGTGAGGGTCGATTGGTTGGTCGTCTCTTACCGCAGTGACTCTGTGCTCCCAGTCTCGTTTGTCGTCAGCCAGCACCTCTCTGATCTTGGTCATGGCGTCCTCCATTTCCCTGTTAGAGAAAATCTGAGAGGAGAGAAGAAGAACCACTGAAGAGGAAGCACATTCCTAATGGGTTTAATATACGGCTTGTCACATAGGGCCTGTTTCACGTGCCCAAGCGAGAATAGTGAGAAACGAGTTTTGATATTGTTATGAGAGCGAACACGTACTTGCATAGTGGGCACTTCCTCGAAGGCACGGATGAAGTCCTCCTCATCCACAGCCCCTGCAGCAGCCGCACTAGGACCATCTCTCCCTGATATAAGCAGAGGAGCACCAGGTTGAATTGTTAACTTTACCAGAAAGCTATTCTAGTGGGCTACTATTCACACACACATTAATCTATATGAATCTTGGATTGGCTGCAGCCTTATGGGATTCACGCAGGGCATATCACGCTCAATTCTCAATATCCCATGTTTCTATCAATCTGTATTGTGTTTCTCTCTGTGTTCTGGTTCCATTACATCATCACATAATCCTCACCATCTGCACTGTCCCAAGGGTACAGATAGACACTAGACAGCTCCACAGTGAATTATCTTCCATACAAACCCTGGACAGAGGTCATTATTCAGGGCTCTGCGCTGATCTTTTTTTTTTTACAAGGAGCACGCATAAGTTGAAAAATGTAGGCCCACACAAAGAAATTTAGGAGCACAATGAAAAGTACTTGAGATATTTATTTTTCTAGGTGCACTGGTGCTCCTAAATTATAATTCAATGTGCATACGTGAGTAAAATGCTTGCACTGCTGAGCCCTGTTATTACCCATTGCCAAATAAAGGCTTATCTAGATAATCCGGTCATCATAATGTCTAAAAAGCATAAGAAATGCACACATACAGACACAGACAGACGCACACAGAAACACACAGGGATTCTTGAGGAAGCAAATGAACGGAATACTGTGGTAGGAGAAAGAGCTAATCACAATTTGACAATGTTAAAAATACACATGGCTCGCCGTTCCATCACCAACACACTCTCTGCTGGTGCGAACAGGAAGGGGCGTCTCACCTGTTGATTTGGTGCTGGAAGCAGAGCTGGGCCTACGGAATGACCCCATGCTCACTGTCTTCTTCCCTGACGACGGGCCCTTAGAAGAGGAGGACCGCCCCCCGTCCACCGAATCATCATCTTCAAAGTTCTTATCTGGGAGAGAAGGCAAAACAGAGAATTCAAGTTATTTCCACTCTGGCACAATTTGAATGCTGACTGTACTGAACAAACAAAGAATGTTTTATATCAGTGCCGTGTGCTCAATCCCACCTCCTCCTACAACAATAACACATTTCAGCAGCAGCCTGCATGACCTTTTGGCATGACCTTTACACAAACACACACACATTGGGGGGAGGGGTCATCAGAGTACATTCTGTAGTCAAATGTCTAGGTCTGATTCCGGAACCCGGTGGTTGCGCCCTCATGCTGTGGAGGTGAAGTGAAGTGACCCCCCCCCTCCTCCAAAACAGTGGTGAACTGAACATGTCAGTCCCGGTCAGTCGGCCCGGAGGGAGCAGAGTCCTCTGCCGGGCCAGCGATCGATGAAACACAACCCCATGCATTATTCAGAGGTCCACACAACGCAGGGGCAGCACACCAACACATCCCGTCAGTTGTGTGTCGTCTACCTCACATTGTTCCTCTCCCCATTGCAATATTAAAATGAGGTACACTGTCCATATCACAACGAGGTGAACGTCTAATAAACCAGCCAGGTATAAAACCCAGCTCTGAGCATACCGCTGTCATCAATACCAGTTGTGATGAGGGTAGCTCATAAAATCCAGACATTGTTACTGATAGCCTTCAGAATGTCTGAGCCATCAGACTTCATAGCGTGTACTCTGTACCCAGCTGTCCTCTCCTGTCTGTCACTGTTCAACTGTCTGTCCCCAATCTCTCAATCTTCATCTTAGTGACAGGTGACTCCCTCAACACTGTTGACTTGACCCACATTCCTCCACAGCGCTCATTAATATTAATACAACGGTTCTCTCCTCTACCTCCACCCCCCACCACGTGTCAAGAAGAAAGAGAAGCAGAGCTTACAGGCACAGATCCTCCTGCAGACGAGTTTCCTCAGCATGTCGCCAGACAGTCCAGTCCAGACCCCCTCCTCATAGTCTCCGGTCTCCACAGGTCTCCCAGCTAGCTCCCTCGCTGCAGGCAGCTAGCAAATGACAGCTACACTCTCCCCTCTCTGGTGCGTGAGCACCCGTGGCTCAGGCTTTGCTGCCCTCCTGCTGCACAGTTCACACTCTCTCCCACTAACACACAAGCACTTGCTGTGCTGTGATTCTAGGTGCCACCCCCCTACTGAGCACAGTGAGCCGGCCCGTAGAGCAGTGACGACAGAGAAAGCAGATGGGCAGCTCCACCTCCCACAGGGGGGGGGGGGGGGGGGGCAAGGACACACCCTCTCTGTCACCATGATATGACACCCAGCCTGGGAGTGGGAGGAGGAGCCAGACAGAAACTGATGAGCCATGAATTCAATCTTAACAGGTCAGTGAGCCTAGCGCCATCACCGGAGAGTGAGAGACATGAGGGAATATCACACTCCATCTACAGGCTGTTATTCTCTGTCCTTCAAGATCATTTTCCTTAACAGATTTTGTCAGCACAGACAGCAGAGCAAAATGGAGGGAAATTCACAGCTGAAGGATGGGCTGAATGCAAATGCTAGAGTATAGTTTAGGTTCAGGATTTGCATTGTTTGCATTGTAAATAAAGACTGCGTTTTTTTTCTGGATAAAAAAAAACGGGCCTAAATTGGTGGGAGTGGCCAATGGTTCGGTCACAGTCCAAACAACTTCAGAAGCTGTTTTAAAGCAAATTTCCAGACATTTTTGTTGCTATCTGAGTGACTCAAACGTTATAACAAAATCAATGGGGGCCCCATGCCATGACAAAAATACTCCTGATTGCATCTTTTGGGGAATTTTTGATTTTCATCGACTGTCTAGCTTTAATTTTGGTGATTGTTCATTTTTATTCCTTTAAGTTTACATTGAAAACGTTTTTCCATCCGAAAAAAACACTTAGGAGCCCCGCCTAATACTTTTTTATGCAGAAAAACCCTGGACTCTGTGTGAGCAAGGGAGGTACAACTTGTCTGAATGCAAAACACCCTGTCTCGTTAAAGCTACGAAGAACATAGGTTATGTGTCTAAAATAGTTGTCTATGGTTCCAGGTCAATATGCATGAGTGCATCCTAAAAGAATACAACAAAATCAGCAATGAATCATAAGCACATGAGACCTGCTGTATAACACAGTAATGTCACACAAACCAGACGTTCCCTAATTCATCCACTAGATGGCAGTGCCTCACCTGATAAACGCACCAGTTGTTGTCTGAGAAGAGAGCAACAACAGCTTCAACCTGTGATATTGTGGAATTCAACCTATAGTACCTCTGAGGAAAAGCCTCCATTAACCTCCACGGTACCTGAGGACGCCTACTATCAACACACAGCTAGCTCTTCCTCTTCACCATCCGATACCTTGAACACAAACCAGCCATTCTCTCACAGAGAGACTTTCTCACCGGGGAACGAGCTACTCGAGCACCGGACAACACAGGAGCAGCACAATTCAGCAGCCCTATTCGTTTCAAGCATGAACGCCATTTCTGCAAGAAAATCCATACATTTCAGGAGTCATTTCTCACAATCAACGAGACAAATAGGAGTGAAACGAAGACAGCATCAAAACAATTCATCCGGTGTGGCCTGAATGAATGAATGTTGAAGAGGGCACTCTCTTCACTCTGGTTAGATCTCTTGGTATTGACAATTTAGATGGAAAGCTACTGAGGATGGTCGCGGGAATATGTTGCAGCTCCTATTTATCATATCTTCAATCTGAGCTTGAAGAAACATTTTTTCCCTCAGACCCGGAGGGAAGCTAAAGTCATTATTCTTCCCGAGAATGGTAAACCACCCTTTCCTGGTTCTAACAGCAGACCAATTTCATTGTTGACCATAATCTGTTAGCGGTTTAAAAGTATGTGTTATGGCTTTAAACCCTCAGCTTTTGATCAAGGATATGGAAATCTCATAGAACACAGAGGTTTTTTTTATTGGAAGCCTCTCTAATCTAATACATGTAAACTGTGGAATTCCGCAAGGGAGCTGTCTTGGCCTGTTACTGTTTTCTATTTTTACTAATGATTTACCACTAGCCTTAAACAAGCTAGCGAAATCACTGCAACTCTAAACAAAGGAGTTGAAGTTAGTTTCAGAATGGGTGGCCAACAATAAACTAGTTCTGAATATATCTAAGAGCATAGTATTTCAGTACAAATCATTCCTTAAGCTCTAGATCAGGGGAGCCACTTGAAAAATATGAAACGTCACGAGCTACAAAAATGTTTCTGGCTTTCAAATAGAAACCTTCTTCTCTTTTCCTCTCCCCTGCAACTCTTCCCTGTTCCTTACTCTACAAGAGAAAGTAGCGGACTGTTTTCTGACAATATACCTGGTAAAATAATGGTTAATAAACCACTCTTAAAGGGGGGCTCTATAAAAATGTTTTTATTTTATTTGTGTTCTTCCTGGTTTTAGATTATTATAATTTTTCACTCTCAAAAATACAAGTGTTCATAGAGAAACAATGGAATTGGATGTTCTGAGTCAATGTCATTGGTTAAATCACGTCAGAAGGGCAATTTTTTTATATGGCTGGAAGAAAACAAATATTTCCCCTTTAATTGCACATCTAGCGAGTGACATGTGCCGGTCTAGTGGTGGTTCTGCACTGCTGCTTTTCATTTCATGTTAAAAAATAACAAATAATAGAAAATAACAAATAATATATACAAATGATATACTTCCTCGTGATATACTTCTGCCAGATAAGCCTACTTTGCATATAACATTTAATTGAGATGGTGTTGGGGAAAGCATTTCTGTCAACCCACAAGACGGTCATCACACCAACTGGCTACACATGGAGTGATAGACAAATGCACCACACAGACAGATGGGCAATATTGCTGGACCTTAATTGGTCGATATTGTGTTAAGTTTCAATTTTTAAGCCAATAGTGGCTAACCGCTGTCTGACACTTGCGAGATTTGTTAAATGACAGGTTGCAGTCAAACACATGAAAATTGCATGTACTTTCAGAATTGTTTGGCAAGCTACTCATAGGTGGCCTGGAGATCATCCTGTCGGAGACCCCTTCTGTAGACCTAAGCTGGATCTGGTTATGAAAGATGTGGCTATAGGACAAGTTGAGAAAACTAAACTTCTCAGTGTCACCTTAGACTGTAAACTGTCAGGACTAGGTTACCACAACTGATCAAACAAGTCCTACAGGCTCGATTTTAATGGCATCTTGACTCCTGCCCGGTAAATATGGTCAGGCAGCACATCTTGTCTCGCAATGTTCCAAGAGTGCTAATGTCAACAGCATGTTGACCTTTCCTGGCTCAAAGTAGAGAAGAAAATTGTCTGCATCACTTAACGTTTTTGAAACTCCTAACTGTCTATTCAATCAACTAACACAGACATTCATACTCCACAAGGCATGCGACTAAAAGTATCTTCTTAGTCCCTGAAGCCCAAAACCAATTCAAGGCAACGCACCCTAATATATAGGAGCCATGATACTGTAGCGTGGAACTCCCTGCCATCTCAGATCACTGAAGCAAGCAGAAAAAGTTGCTTTTTTAAAACAAATAAAACAGCAGTCCACAGTGCCTCGGACCTAAGTAGCAGTAGCATCTCCCTCGCAAGCACATTTGGTTTTTGGATTTCCAGTTAAAGCTAGGATGTGCCCTTGGTATCAAGACAAGAGTGCATGCTCAGAGAAAGCATTTGTAAGCAAGGCCTCGGTAGAGTAGGAATGTACTGCTCCAAATGATATGATAGTCTGCTGTTAGTCAGCAGAGCAAAGTTTCATGAAAGTGTATTATTATCTTGTGTGTGGCTGGTGGATGCTACTGGGTGTGAGTGTGGTGCGGAAATGAAAATGGACATGCAAAACAAGTTTACGAGAACAGGAGGAAACTCCAAAAATCAGGGGACTTTGTTCATTTGACGAATAATTCCAAAAGGCCACGCACTAAACCTTAGCTAAGCCTTTACGGGTGGTAGACTAACATGGTAGACTAACACGGTAGACTAACAGGTCAAATGTTTGGTTTGGTTCATTTCTATGCACTAGACAAGGCGAATGAGGTAGATGAAGCCCTTCTGACAGTAATGACAACTCTGTTCAATTTATCCACATATGTTGCTAATTTGAAGGATTCGATTGAAAGGCTGGCTGGAGAAAACTCCAACACGGTTGCTGAAGGTGAAGGATAAAATTGAAGCCTTGAACGGGGAGGAAACGCCATCTGTAGCTCATTTAAGAGCTGAACGGCACAGTTGCTGGGGTGACAAACTGTGGTCGAAGCCTTGGCTGGAGGAATTGTAGCATCTCCATTGCCGTTTTCGGTGCAATTGCATTCAGTAGAATCTATGAATCACGTTATCATTATGAATAGTATTGACTTCAAAACGGGTTCCTAATGCTGTGAGATTCTCGCCAGTGTTTGCCGAACAACTGGTCCTGAGAGATTAGGATCAGGACCTGCAATTGTAACAGTAAGAAACTGTAACAAAATGAATGAATGCAGCGTAGCCGTTATTATTGCATGGTTTGCTAAGGCATAACAATATGAAAGTGTGTGTATTCTTATTTTAAATGTATGTACTTCATGTCTATTAATGCATTGTAATGTTGTTATGTATTTGAATTGACAACAAGGAAGTGATGAGGAAGTAGACAGAAGTAACATTCAGTCCTCCTCTCTTTCTTCTGACCAAGACACGTGTTCTCCAAAGGGGAGGAATATGAGCTAAATGAACCAGGCCTAATTTGCCTTGTATCTAACATCATCTTCGTATAATGTTTCAACAATGTCAAACACAGTAACATAAATAGCCCAAACTATTTCCTTTATAAAGAAATGAAAGAAAGAGAAACATCCTGTATGAAATCTCCTGCGGTTCTCACCAACATCGCTTCCTTTCATTTACCTACGGAGGCCACCGGTAAGCACCATACGCATAGTCATAACATAGGCTAATAATCCCAAGGCAAACACGACTATAGCTCATCTACCCACGCAGCAGCTATACTTTGTAGAGTGAAAAGAGATCCATACCTTCTCCTGTGGTCATAGCAGGGCTGTTGATTCCACACACTAAACAGAGCTAAGTAACAGTGAGCAATAAGGACAAACACTGCCGTCTGTCTCTGCTCTATTGTGTCTACCTACTGTACTCCGGGCTACTCCTTCCCCTCCCCTCTAGCTAGGTCTTGTGACCGCATGGACGACAAAATGACACCACTCTCTTCTCCAAAATAAGAGCCTGCGGCAGAGTCCCTTGTGTTGCTGCCTCTTCCTAGGCTCTCTACCTTTCCCTTCGCCAGCCCAGATTCAAATCCAGTATTAATTAGTGCACGCCATAAAAAATTTAAAAATTAAAATGAGTGTTTCTCATTGGACAAATTCAGATGTAATACCTCCCCGTTTCAATCAGGTTGGTACCAAATGAGTAGGACACAGGATTCCAGGGCAGAGAGAGAGGTTCTTTCCACTTGCCTGGACAATTGACATTCATGAGCTGTCAGCTGCACAGGAGAGGCATCCCTTTGAAGTTTCTGGTGTGGTAAAGAGGCAAGGCCAAGGCATTGCCTTTATGCCTGGTTAACCTTCGAGCCGCACAGGGGGAGAAAAAACTGTGTCGACAGCAAAGGGTTTTCCCCTTTCTTTGGCCCACTAGGTGACTAGAAAACGCCAATGAGATGTCGGTCGATGACGTCAATGAGGCATTACCATAAAAGAACCAGCATGACACCTTGCTTTGGCCAATTTGCTCAGGTTTGATATGAAGTCGTTCAGCCTCGTTCAGATTACAGCAGCTCGAGTCTAATCTCTAAAGGGTGAACTCTTGTGATGAAAGTGAAGCCTCGTGACCACAGCAATTAGTAGAACCTTTATGTCCCAGACTTAACAGGCCTGTGGAGACGAACATGATACGGCCGAAGCAACAAAGGGACACAGCTCCGATATCAGCCGGTCCTGCCACAATACTGCTGCTTCAGGGCAAGGCCCTACCCTGTGCGCAGAATACCAAGAACATGTCCAAAAGAGACCAGCTGAAAGGAGAATCTGACCCCCCGCCTGCAGCCCTGCATTTCTGCAGAGAGACTGCTCAGCGCATACTAACGGTTCTCTTCTGAAAGAGCATGGACACAGAACTGGTTTCTCTGATGTTGGTTTTCTGTCCAGCTCTGAGTGATCTGAGCCCAGGTTCTGTATCCACAAAGCGTCTGAGAGTAGGAGTGCTGATCTAGGATCAGGTCCCCACCTGTACATACGTCTCATCTTAATTTGACCAGAGTCTCACAGCAGGAAAATAATCCTGCAGCAACAGGAAATGTGAATTATTATGTGCATCATCATTAATAGACACGTTCGTAGGGGTTGATGACCAACCTTAGAAGCCTTTTTAAACCTCAACTACACCACAAGTTGCATTTCATGCTGGACAGGAAAATTCTCTGCAACAGCAGTGATCAAATGAAGATAGCAGCTGTGTATAATTTGATGCATTGTGATCTAAAAGCCAAAAAACTGATCTTAGATCAGCAATCATACTCTGAGATGCTTTATTGATATGGGCCCAGATTGGATAGGAGATCTCCATTACTCCCTAAGCATAGTCATAATCCCAGTGCACTGCTTGCACTACACCAGAACGTTTCAATATAACAAAGCTCAATGGAAAGGGAGGAATATCTCCATGTGTTGTTGGATAGAGGGAACGTACAACAGTGGGAGCAAAGGAAGTACTGTGTTTACCTGAGACAGGGGACAGGATCATGTTCCCCGATCGTTGAACTTCATCAAATTTACTGAAAATGACATTCAACCTGGAAAGACAAAAGACAGTATATTGTTTTAAAGGCATCATCATACATTTATGACGAGGCGCAAGCCTAAAAGCAGACAGTCAGGCTCCCTGGTGATAGCAGAGAACTGGGTCATGGGGATTGCACTGCCCACAGAAAGCCTTGGTATCGGAAACACAACAGAGGATGAAAGGTACCGTGACTGTGGCAGTCCCTTTTTCCCCAGGTCCATCCGCACCCGCTCCCCGACGTGTCGGTAGATTTCAACAAGACAGTTCATGGCCCCGTCTCGCACCTGTGTGTCAGGAAATAAAACAGGAGACATTTCACACGGCTTCACTCATCGGTCTGCCCACTAACCGCTCGACTCTGCGGACATAATCATTTGTCTGGAATGAACATAAAATGAGATGTAAAAAAGACAGAAATCCTCTCTTGTTGACTAATAGTCAATATAGTTGTGCATATGAAACGGACAACGATAAAAGATGGCTGGCACTATATCAGTACAGGAAGAGAGGTCCATGGACACAGCTTCCTGTTCCCGACAGGAAGTGGGAAATGCTGTTGAAGTGCGTGATGACCGGAGACAGAGCAAAGCCTTTTGAAAAAGTCTACAAAACAGGCTAATTGCAAGGAATAAACAGACAAGAGATATCAGGAAAATACTGAAGTCTGATAAGTTCACATGGAATCTGTAACACTGTTGGTCAACCACCAGAGAGTTCTAAAACACCAATAATGCTGTTGTCAAAGCTAAAATCCAGTTTAACACCACAATGTATACAAAACAAAAATATAAACGCAACATGTAAAGTGTTGGTCCCATGTTTCATGAGCTGAAATAAAAGATCCCTGAATTTTTCCAAATGCACAAAAAGCATATTTCTCTCAAATTGTGTGCACAAATTTGTTTACATCCCTGTTAATAAAAAGACACGCTAAAATGTGCACTTTTGTCACACAACACAATGCCACAGATGTCTCAAGTTTTTAGGGAGGCGTGCTGACTGCAGGAATGTCCACCAGAGCTATTGCCAGAGAATAAAAAATGTAATTTCTCTACCATAAGCCACCTCAAACATCATTTTAGAGAATTTGACAGTACGTCTAACTGGCCTCACAACCGCAGACCACTTGTAACCACGCCAGCCCAGGAACTCCATATCTGGCTTCTTCACCTGCGGGATCGTCTGAGACCTGCCACCAGGACAGCTGATGAAACTGAGGAGTATTTCTGTCAGTAATAAAGCCCTTTTGTGGGGATAAACTCATTCTGATTGGCTGGGCCTGGCTCCCAAGTGGGTGAGCCTACTGCCTCCCAGGCCCACCCATGGCTGAACCCCTGCCTAGTCATGTGAAATCCATAGATTAGGGCCTAATGAATTTATTTCAATTGACAGATTTTCCTGATATGCACTGTAACTCAGTAAAATCGTTAAAATTGTTCCGTTTATATATTTCTGTTCAGTATAATTGAATAGTCTAAAATAATGTAACTATACCTGGCTTGTAGGGTCTCCTAAAAGATGACATATGTGGGGGACAATTTTGCTGAGGGTCAAGCCTTGAGCTCCATATCTGTAAGGAGAAGAGCATTTTATATATTTTTTAAAGCATACAAAGAATGTGTAAGACAAAACAGATGAAATAGTACGTTTAAACCATTCCTGGCTATTATGAACTTACACATTTAACGTGGCGATAAGGCAAATGCAGACACTCTCCCGGGTCCTGTTGTTCTTGTGTTTGAATCCTCCTAACATTCGGTCCCATACATACTGGAAATAAATAAAAAATAAAAATATTTATTGTAGTCCGTTTTTTCCAATAATTAAACGTTTCTTTTCTATACTAACACGTAGGTGAGTCTACAGTACGTGCTGACATTACCTGTGGGTTAGCAGCTTGGTCCATGATCTTTAGTAGAAGAGCTTGGTCCTGGTCTCTGACTTGGTCTTTTGAGTCGCCTAGTCGATCTATCAAACTTGGCAAAACTAATGGGAGGAAGAAGGCAAGGACAAAGATATGAATTTTGTGACAACAACTCAAGGTGACAAGGACACAAGCATTTCGCTACACTCGCATTAACATCTGCTAACCATGTGTATGTGACCAATCAAATTTGATTTGATTTTGACTGAAGAAAACGATGAATCATAAACATTTGTTGGAATGCATACAATTGCCAGGAATAGCTTACCAGTTCCAATCTGTGTCCTAAACCGTTCCTGTAGTCTTGTTACTAAAGCTGAGAGTATGTCCATTCCCAACAAAGCCACCTAAGAATGAAGATCAAAAGAAAAAATGTTATTTAGTTAGTATTTACATAGGCTATTCAACAAAAGCATAAATGTTAGACATTTTGAGAAAGAATGCATAACATTAAAAAAAGAATCCTTTGAAATACAAGTTCTGTTGCAAAGGATTGTGGGTAATGTGAAAAATGTTGCTTTTGTTCCCTTTATTAAATATTTAAAAGCAAAGGAAGCCCTCAAACACAAATAATATATATTGTAACAACGTACTGATGCTGCTGTAGGACTACAGTAGAAAATAAAATATTAACCATGTCGGAAACCACTTTGAGATTTGATTAGGTCTTGGCTGGCACTAGGGAAGGTAACTTTCCTTGTCTTGGGGTGGTATGGGACACTCAATGAACGTGTAGTGAGAGTATCCCTGCTAACACCATAATCAACACCTTCGCATCACCTGAGCTTCTTGCTTGGGCTGTGGTGCAATTTTTGGAACCTCAGGGTTTATATTTGTAGAAAGAGAACCATTTCCTGCTGTCTTATGTCCCCTAGTGGATAAGTTCACATTGCACATACAACACTATTGCTGGTTATAACAACAAATTCATAATATAAAAAACGTGTTAATAGCTTTAATTGACATTTTAAAAAAAGGTGCTGAAGTCTATTCAGAAGTGACAGGACACAAAAACACACCATTTCAGAACAGGTTGTCCGTCAACAGCTGTGTAGAGCTGTGAGCCTGCTGCAGTGCCCCCTCCCTCTGAAAGTCCTGCAGTGTTTGACTAGGCCTGCCTTCCTTTCCTTCTTCATCAACAGCTTTCAACCTACTCCCATCTGATGCTGAAACAAAAACACAGCACTTCCGGCGCTGATAGTAAAAACAAACTGGTCTTTACTAGTAGGGCAATGACAGAAGCAGGCAAAAAGAAAAAAATCAACTAAATCCTGATCATTCTTCACATAGGGGTTTAGCCTATTCATTGATTCTTAGTCATTCATATGTGGCATTCTCCTCCCCTCTACTTGTGGGGGGCCAGCTCTGGTAGATAGACACCAGACAAACTGGGTCTCATCTGGGGTAGCCTAATGATAGTTTGTAAAATAAGCTCACCACTATCGCCGTGGGAATCCATGTCCCCATTACTGTTCTCTCGGAGTAATCACTCTGATTGAAGGGGACACCGTTTCTAGAGCAGCACAGGGTGCAGCTTTCTGATTCGCTGCGAGAGAGGTAAGCTGTTTTCTATGCGTGTGAGTGCACGTGTGTGTGTGGCAGCAGAGTTGTTGACATGGCTTCTCCCTTCATCACACACAGAGTTCAGGGGTCAGCTCCAGCCTGAAAGCACAGACATATCAAAGCAAGCGAACCCCGTGCTCGAGCTCAGTCGATAGATTGCTCAACATCAGAGCTTGAGAAAAACAAGGTGTAGTGTTGATAGTCTCCCGCTCCGCCACCTCAATGTTTACATGGAAGAAGCTGTTAGAGACTCTGACCCCTGACAGTCTGTCTGAGCATTTGTGGAGTTTGAATAGCTGGGCCGAATTGTCTGCTCTGCTGATAACATCAGGGTCCCATATTATACTATAGCCTTTCCGCAGTGCAGTGATGTTGTAGTTAGCTAGAGTTTGCAGGACAAATGTCCCTAGGGGAATACTGTCTCGAGTGGATACAGATCAAACACAAAGGATTCAGGCCACCAAACAGATAACCGTACCCTTGGTGAAGAATGAATTCCTTACCGCTCAGCCTTCATCTTGTGTTTGTGCCTGTGCTGAGGCTGAAGACCTAACAGTGAAAGAATGGGTGGGTGATGTAATGTTTTGGTTTGCTGGACATGTAGGCTAGCTAGGCTTAGGCTACATCTGATGAATCCCAATCACATCTTATCTAGGACTGACAAGGTGAGATCTACTTTGGTGCGATCGGGGGGTCAAGAAGACCTTCAAATTAGCAGATTACTAGGATACACAGGGATCACAGACACCAAGTGGTTTAGAGTCCATCCATCTCATTCTGCACTGTTCTTTATGACAACCAGCTATTAAAAGCCCCATTGTACCGAGCGGCCATCAACGGGTCATCAGGAGCTAACCCACTGGTCCGCTCATCACTGACATGAAGTAGGCCTATAAAGCAATTCACCTAATATTATGCACAGCAAGCCTTTGTGTGACGTTTGAAGCCACTGGGCCTGTAGGTTATATTCTCCCCCCAGGTGAGTCTCACACACCATTGCTGAATTATGTCCCAGTGAGTGACAGATTCTTTCCTACACTTGTGTTACACCAGCCACTTTCACCTTATGGTTATAGCGGCAAGTTTTTGGCTGCCTGTGACA
Organism: Oncorhynchus kisutch; assembly: GCF_002021735.2. NCBI lineage: Eukaryota > Metazoa > Chordata > Actinopteri > Salmoniformes > Salmonidae > Oncorhynchus > Oncorhynchus kisutch. Next base: position 40,780,501 of record NC_034189.2, read on the forward strand.
GTGCCATCCCATGGTATCCCATACCTTGAAATTGCTGGAGTTGACCCAGTTGGTAGCGACACCATCCACCATTCTGTCCAGCATGGTCTGGTCCTGCTCCAGGACCTGGGACTTGTCCTTGTCCAGGATGGAGTCTATGATGTCCTGGCCCACCTGTAGTCTCCTACCCAGGTCCTTCTGCATAACCTGTTCCATACAGTACTCCATATTCCACTCCATAGTGTCTCACCAATGGTATAACGCCCACAATATCACGAGACAAGGAAAAATGTATAGGCCTAGTCTGCTCACAGAGAAGATCTCAAGTGTAGTGTAGGCCTATATCCCAGATATATTACACACTTTCCTATATCCCAGAAAGTGTGTAATGTTTTTCCCAAAAATATGCTTGTGGAGATGAAATCACGGGGAAGTCAAGAATGCAGAGATAACAGAGTCCAGTCAGGAACTGTCCAGGGGTTTTAAGTCACTCGTGTTCCAGATCAAACTACAAATATGATCAGTTGTGGACAAGAGGACTGAGGATGAAGAAGAGGGTTGCTGAAATGATTGTGCTTCATTCTTCAGTAATTCTTCACTTTCCTGTAGACCTAAAATAGAAAGGGGATACAGACCTATTATAACAAGTACTGCAAACAATAGACCTCATTGTAACACAAACTAAGCAACACAGTGTAATTACAGTCAGTGTAACAATGAGTAGCTAGTTAATAACAATAGTATTTAGGTGGACTACTGAACTGAGAATTACACACGAACGTTACACAGCAATAAAGCCCCATTTTTATTGAAGCATCGATACAGAATTTACTTCGCGGACGTCAGTTACCGAGCTAGTTAGCTAGCTACTTCACATGTTGTGAAAGTTGCTAGCTAGTGTTATTGGTTTAGCCATGCTAACTGGCTAGCTTAGTAAATGAGAGCTAGCTAGGTCGCATTTGTGCTAAACAAAATTGATAACTAGCTAACTTTAAACATTACGAATGACTTGCTATACAGACACATAACTATCTAGGTAGTTAAAACAGTAGTGTTAAATAGTTAGCTAGCTAACATTTGATTAAATGCAGCTAAAGCTATAAATCAACGCTGAATCTCTGGCTCCTCTAGCCAGCTAGCTAGTTTCCGTTGGCTAACTGTCTCTAGCAGCTACCAGCAAACACTGAAATTATGCTAACAAATATCAGCGGTCAACTTATTAAGCAATTCCTGTCACTAATGTATCAAGGGATTATTAACTATCTAGTTAGCCAATTACCAATCATCTGCATCCAGCCGCTCGTCTCAATTCAGATTTGTTAAAAAAAAAATCAAGAGCCAGGACACTGGACTTCCAACAGGAGTATTATAGCTAGTAGTAGACGATGAACCCGCACGTACTGTATGCGTGGAGCCAAGTACAGTACTCACAGCAAACGTTATGTAGCTTGCTAGCTAGCTCGAGCCAATGTGTGATGATATCATCTAGCAACAGTTTATTAAAAAAGGTTCTGCTAGCAACATTAGCTATTTGGTTACATTGTTTACAGTAATAATTTCCAATGAAATAGCTTGTTTGCACGACAACAGTTTATTTGACCTTTGTTTAACTAGGCAGCCAGTTAAGAACAAATTCTTATTTACAATGACGGCCTAGGAACCTGTCTGTCCAGGGGTAGAATGACACTTTGTCAGCTCGGGGATTCGAACTTGCAACCTTTCGGTTACTATTCCAACGCTCTAACCACTAGGCTACCCTGCCGCCCCAGGCCCAGGGTAGTGCCCTCTGCTGTCTATTACTGAAATATTTCATTGCAAAACAGTAACACTGACAATTAAGTGTTTGTACAGTGTGTTGTATCTCAAATAGTTTGTTCTATTTATAATAAAACACTATGTGTAAATAACCCTATTTGAATTTTAAAACAGCGCAGGTGTCAAAGCAGGCTGTTTATGGGATGACCTGATCTTAGAACTTGGTCCTCTTTTTAAAAATAATGTGGACCTGGATGGAAAATAATGTGACCATAACCTGTTTGTCTCAGCAAAAAAAGAAACGTCCTCTCATTATCAACTGCGTTTATTTTCAAACTTAACATGGGGGGGGTCAAAATCAAAAGTAACAATCTGTAGCTGGTACTGCATGTACTGCAGTGCATCTCCCCCTCATGGACTGCACCAGATTTGCCAGTTCTTGCTTTGAGCTGTTACCCCACTCTTCCACCTGCAAGTTCCCGGCCATTTCTGGGGGGAATGGCCCTAGCCCTCGCACTCCGATCCAACAGGTCTCAGACGTGCTCAATGGGATTGAGATCCAGGCTCTTCGCTGGCCATGGCAGAACACTGACATTCCTGTCTTGCAGGAAATCACACACAGAACGAGCAGTATGGTTAGTGGCATTGTCATGCTGGAGGGTCATGTCAGGATGAGCCTGCAGGAAGGGTACCACATGAGGGAAGAGGATGTCTTTCCTGTAATGCACAGCGTTGAGTCCTGTCTGGTCCAGAAACGGTGGGTTTGTGCCCATAGGCGACGTAGTCGGTGATGTCTGGTGAGGACCTGCCTTACAACAGGCCTACAAGCCCTCAGTCCAGCCTCTCTCAGCCTATTGCGGACAGTCTGAGCACTGATGGAGGGATTGTGCGTTCCTGGTGTAACTGGGCAGTTGTTGCCATCCTGTGCCTGTCTCGCAGGTGTGATGTTCGGATGTACCGATCCTGTGCAGGTGTTGTTACACATGGTCTGCCACTGCGAGGACGATCAGCTGTCTGTCCTGTCTCCCTGTAGCGCTGTCTTAGGCGTCTCACAGTACGGACATTGCAATTTATTGCCCTGGCCACATCTGCAGTCCTCATGCCTCCTTGCAGCATGCCCAAGGCACGTTCACACAGATGAGCAGGGGCCTTGGGCATCTTTCTGTTGGTGTTTTTCAGAGTCAGTAGAAAGGCCTCTTTAGTGTCGTACGTTTTCATACCTGTGACCTTAATTGCCTACCATCTGTAAGCTGTTAGTGTCTTAACGACCGTTCCACAGGTGCATGTTCATGAATTGTTTATGGTTCATTGAACAAGCATGGGAATTATCTTTGAAAGACAGGGTCCTGAAAAAGGGGCATTTCTTTTTTTGCTAAGTTTATTATAGCAACCCTCAATTATTCATTTGTCTGGGTTCCTTGTGTTTCAACCTCACATATGACAAAGATATTACTAGCATGTGATGAGTATCATATGCCTGCCGCAATTGAATTATGTCTTAAACTTTGTATCTATGTTATATAATACAATTACATAAATACAATCTCATCCTTGTTGACACAACATCCCTTTTATTTAATGTCAGAACATTGCAAATAGTATATTGTGCATCACTTAGACGTTATTTACAAACACTAACAAAAGTGCTAATATCTGTTTTCTGTACCAGTTCCAAGTTACAGTAATGTTGAACAGCTCATATTAGAATAATAAATATAAACTACAGTACTGTTCAATTGCTTGAGATTGATAGTTTCTCAATACAGTAGTAACAATGGATGGATGGATTTGAAAAGATATGAATAAAAATTGAATTATCTTTCGGTATGAAATGACAAAGAGAACCTAGTGTGGCTAAATCCACAACCACAGTGGCTCGTCAGGACTGACAAGCATAGGATAAAACAAACAGAACGGAAGTGAGGCAGGGTCAATAGTTCCACAGTTGTTTTCCACAATACATTCCCTCAGCATATTAAAACAAAACCTATGAAACTGGTGAGGGACAGCATGGAGTGAGAACTATAAAGTACCAAGAAAAACATTGTACTTGGTGGTGTTTTCTGGTTCAGCTATTTTTCTTCCAAAGTGCATTCTTTATTGTAAAAAAAAATACAAAAACATATCCTGGATAAACTAAATCAATTGACATGATACGCGGTCTTCTAGCAAATACATACAGTACCAGTGTTAAAACTATGTTGTTACAGTTCAATATTGAGAAACATTTGAGAAGCCGCAAATGTCATAGTAACATCAACATGTGACACATACCCTGGGAACAATGGGTTCTAAGGGCCACCAACTTAACATTGACAACTTAGACTGAAGTCAGTTGCAGTCGGCCTTGAAGCGTCACTGAAAACATAAATATGGCGTCAGCAGCACATCAAACTAAAACATACTCATCCCAGACATAAGATGCTTCCCTCCTTGCCATGATTGACACCTCTCTTCCGGCATCTCTCCATCTTGGTCCTCACACCCCTATTCCTCCACCCCGCCCTCTTGATCCCTCTTTCCTGGTCTTCACACCCTCTTCATTCATCGTCCTCCTTCGTCCTTACAACCCCCCTTTATTCATCCGTCCATTTTCTTTGTTGTATTTATCCATCTTAGTCCTGATCCCCCTCTTTCTTCACCCCTCTTGCACCATCCCTACATTCTAAACACTGGGGGCCTGTATTTGAGAGGTGACTTTTCTTCATTGCAGGTTACAGTAGCGTTTCACTATTTACAGTCTAAGGGAGGGGAGGGGCAAAGAGGTGCTGTGGATAATACAGCTTCTTCTTCTTGGGCAACTAGTTAAACATGATGGATTCTGGGTCCTGGTTCATCATCTGGGCCATGTGACGGAGGACATCCTTCTTAGTGATGATGCCCAACAGACGCCTAGAGAGAGGGGGGGGGGGGGACAGACAAAACAAAATAGAAATCATTCCACCATCCAATAAACCTCGGAATGATTCAACAGAGTCTATAGTCTTCATAAATCTAACACCAAAGAAAATGAGCCTACTTTAGAATACTGTGCCCGTTTTCCCAAAAGCATCTCAAGGCTAAGTTTATTGTTAGAACCTTCAAAAGGAGCATACTTAAATATCTGAGCTGTTTCCCAAAGCCACCGTTAAAGTTTCACTTCATTTAGTGCATTGTTACAGGGTAAGCATTAGAATTAGACACTTTAATATTTGTTGCCATAGGTGATAATATCTCATGGGAGCTGATCTGTCGTCAGTGTTGTGGAATAATTCTAATGTTAAGGTAAGATTTGAAAAGGGAGAACGCTGATCCGAAAGCAGCGCCGTCTTCCCTTCGATCCCATTATTATTGCGCTAATGCATCAACAACGTAATTTAGCGAACGTTCTATCTGGGTGGTGTTTTGGGAAACGTATTCGTTACATTTTACGGGCCGTTGTAGGAAAGGTCCGTTGTTAAAACAGTCGTAAGCCTAAATTCCATCGCTATCGGGAAAACGGGGCCCTGGACTGTATGTCGCTCATGGGAAACTACTCGATGACTGCAACATAATACCTTCTAAACTCATTTGGTGGACGAAGACTATGTTTGATTGGTTCATTGACTGATGACAGACTCACCCGCTTCTGGTGACCAGACACTGTCGGAGGCCCAGCTTTCTGAAGATGTCCACCACGGTCTCCATGGGGGTGTGGTCCGTGACGGTGAAGGGGCTGAGGTTGAGGATGCGCCGCAGCTTCAGGGGCTGGGGGTCGCAGGCCTCGGCCACCTGGGGGTTGTCCTCCGTGAAGTAGACCACAGAGCTGCTCACCACTCCGTCCTGCTTCTGACGGGCAGTCTCTGAGAGGGAGAGAGAGAGAGAGAGAGAGAGGGTGAAGTATCAGCTGTGGCTCCTCAGACACAACAGATAATAATGAACCGACACATTAACTACAGTATTGCTCAACACATGCTGATGGCTTTATATGGGACTTACAGTAGCTATTGATCACAATTCAACTTACAATTCACGTTCTCCAAACTATTTTTTAAATATTTAGCCTGTCATTTCACGGTGAAAACAACCTAATGTAACAGTCCCACTATTTTTCGTAAAATGGAACCTTTATTAGTACCCTAGATATTGACGTTGTCGAGGGAGGCCAGAGAGAGGAGGTCATTTTGGAAGTGGGTTGCTCATTCGATTGTTGGATGGAGTGGGCCTTTGCTGAAAAGCTTCTTAAACACAAGCCCCTCATATCACGCATGCACAGCCTTGGATATGAGTGCATGTTGGCAGCCTCGGCCACGTTGCATACTGTAGGCTTACAGTACACGGCCTTTAGATTGCAGGCCCGTTTAAGACTTGAGCAAAGCAATTAGCAAGGTACTGTTCTCTTGCAGCTGTTATGGGCATCCTAGCTGTATGTAGAACGTGCTTTTTGTATCCTTAAGTGTCTATGCATCCAAGACCTTCGAAATGTTTGAATCCTTCTTGATTGTAATGTGATTTGTGGATTTGAATAAAGTATTTAAAATGTGTGTGTGTGTGTGTGCGTGTGCGTGAGAGCCAGGGTTAATGTCTTACTGATGGCCACAGTGAGTTCCCTGCGCTGGACGAAGCCGATGAGGCGCTCTGACTCTCGGGACACGACCACAGGGAAGCCGTTGTAGTCGGTGTCCTTGATGAGCGTCTCCACGTCCTCCACCGTGGTGCTGTCCTGGGTCAACACGGCCAGGGGCGGCTCACTGCGCCTGGGACGCATCACATCCGTGGCCAGGGTCCTGTGTACGGATCACATATTGGGAATTCTTAGGGTCTGTTTCTCACACAGTTTAATCCAACTCCTGGAAGCAAAAGCATGGAGAATCTCCATTGAAATATATTTTTAGTTCAGGTCTATGCTTCATTTGTGTCTGGTAAAACCAGCCCTTTGAGAAGGGGTGACTCTTGACTACTGCAGGGTTGAGACTTGGACTAGGGGAGGTGTGAGGTACCACCCTTGAGGAGGAGGAATGACAAAGTTCCTAATATGTATCCCGTAATACCTGTGCGTGAACTCGTCCCTGACGTCCAGGTAGGGGTAGCCGTTGAGTTGGATGTGGGACTCGTAGATACCCTCCTTCCCAAAGGCGTCCGCTACCCACTTACTGGTGACGGCTGCGGCCATGAGGGGGACGATGTACTCCAGACCACCGGTCAGCTCAAACATAATTACCACCAGGGACACGGTCATCCGGGTCACACCTCCTATAAACAACAAAACAAAAGTTGATGACCCGAGTGTTTATTTTATAGAGTAATCCCTCTCTGTTTCAGTGTCTTCTTCCGTTTGGGGCCTAATGAACACAACCCTGATGATAACTCACCCAGACATGCGGCAGCGCCCACCATAGCGTAGAGGCCTGGGGTAACACAGTCGGCTCCGGGACGACACCAGTTCTTAAAGATGATCCAGTCGTGGTGATGGTAGGCCATCTGCTCCACAGCGATGCCTACGATTCGCCCAGCGATGGCCCCCACAGCCATACTGGGGATAAACAGCCCAGACGGGATCTGAACACAACACAGAGGACATAAAACAACATGGTTGAAAGGTGATCTGAAGACAACCACAGAGGACATAAAACAACATGGTTGAGAGGTGATCTGAAGACAACACAGAGGACATAAAACAACATGGTTGAGAGGTGATCTGAACACAACACAGAGGACATAAAACAACATGGTTGAGAGGTGATCTGAACACAACAATCACCCAAGAGCACGGTGACCCTACTCACAATATCTGAGATCAAAACATGGCAACACTTTATTTGAATGGCACCTACATAAAAGGACCTAACATTTTCATATTTCATAACTCGTACATAATGCATTCATAAGCAGTTCGGTAACATTTCATAGCTGCTTACTTCAGCTATCATAACCCCCATCTAGCCATGCCGTACAGCATACTGACCTTCATGCCAAAGGTGAAGATTGTTATTACAATCTTAAAGATAAGCGCCAGGGCCAGCTGCCACAGAGCGCTGTAGACCCCGGGTCCAGCAGGGCGGTCTGGGATGTCGTCCACCGGACGGCTCATGTTGGGGTTATTAACGTAGTCACACAGCTGAGAGGACTCCAGCGCACCGCAGTCGTTGAACAGCTCGGAGATGAGTTCGCTGGTGCTGCGCCGCGTGTACGGGTTAGGGAACGCCAGGACCGCGGTGATACCCGTTATCACGATCACCTTAAGTCAATCAAATCAATCACGTTTATTGATGAAGCCCTTTTTACATCAGCAGTTCTCATAAGGTGCTTTACAGTAAACCGGCAAAGATCCCAAAAAGCAAGCAAGAAGCAGAAACTGGCATTACATTTGAGTTATTTAGCCGTTGCTCTTATCCAGAGCAACTTAGTTACAGTTGAAGTCAGAGGTATACATACACCTTAGCCAAATATGTCGATATAGGACTCGTTTTACTGTGGATATAGATACTTTTGTACCTGTTTCCTCCAGCATCTTCACAAGGTCCTTTACTGTAGTTCTGGGATTGATTTGCACTTTTCGCACCAAAGTACGTTCATCTCTAGGAGACAGAAGGCGTCTCCTTCCTGAGCAGAATGACGGCTGCGTGGTCCCATGGTGTTTATACTTGCGTACTATTGTTTGTACAGATGAACGTTGTACCTTAAGGCGTTTGGAAATTGCTCCTAAGGATGAACCGAACTTGTGGAGGTCTACAATTTTTTTCAGAGGTCTTGGCTGATTTCTTTTGATTTTCCCATGATATCAAGCAAAGAGGCACTGAGTTTGAAGGTAGGCCTTGAAATACATCCTCAAGTACACCTCCAATTGATTCAAATTATGTCAATTAGCCTATCAGAAGCTTCTAAAGCCATGATATACTTAAAGGCACAGTCAACTTAGTGTATGTAAACTTCTGACCCACTGGAATTGTGATACAGTGAATTATAAGTGAAATAATCTGTCTATAATCAATTGTTGGAAAAATTACTTGTGTCATGCACAAAGTAGATGTCCTAACCGACTTGCCAAAACTATAGTTTGTTAACAAGAAATTTGTGGAGTGGTTGAAAAACAAGTTTTACTGACTCCAACCTAAGTTGTATGTAAACTTCCGACTTCAACTGTACAATTAGGGCATTCAACTAAGATAGGCCAAATCACAATCTGCTAAACCAGTGCTAGTAACAAGTCACTCAATGGAAGAACCACCCTATGGGTCCTGGTCAAAAGTAGTGCCCTATATAGGCCAGGGAATAGGGTGCCACAGTTAGTTACCTCTAGGACGGGGTACTTCCCCAGCAGAGTGGTCTTCCTCCTCCTACACCAGGCGATGTTCCCCCGGATGAAGAGGGTTCCCCAGAGGCCCCCAAACACCCCCAGCAGGATGAAGGGGACCAGCTCAGCCATGTACCAGGGGGTGTGGTACTCCACGTAGAACAGGACCAGTCTGCTGTTGCCGAACGGGTTGATGGCGCGCAGGGTGAAGGCCGCCACCAACGCAGCGAAGAAGGAGCGCCACAGAGTCTTCAGCGGGAAGTAGTAACTCACCTGAAGAGGACAGAGATTACATACCGACGGCACTTCAACTGAAACACCTGAAGAGGACAGAGATTACATACCGACGGCACTTCAACTGAAACACCTGAAGAGGACAGAGATTACATACCGACGGCATTTCAACTGAAACACCTGAAGAGGACAGAGATTACATACCGACGGCACTTCAACTGAAACACCTGAAGAGGACAGAGATTACATACCGACGGCACTTCAACTGAAACACCTGAAGAGGACAGAGATTACATACCGACGGCACTTCAACTGAAACACCTGAAGAGGACAGAGATTACATACCGACGGCACTTCAACTGAAACACTTTAGCATTTCAAAGGCAATGGATCAAAAAGAATAACAGTGACATATCTGGAAGTGAGATGACATTTGATTGAATGGACACAGCAGATGATTTATAACGGATTTAAGTATACAACACCTCCTCCAGGCTGAAGAGAACTCCTCCAATCGGAGCTCCAAAAGCCACTGACACCCCAGCAGCAGCAGCAGCCGATAACACCTGCACAAATGACAAGCCGCGTTGCATTCAGACTACAACTAAATACTTAAAAATTGTTCCAATTTCCCCAAATGGTATTATTTCCGCAAAAATGGGAGCGTAATGGGCTATTACTGTACCTCTCTGCGCTTGCCCTCGTTCTTGCTGTACTTAGAGAACAGGGAGCAGAAGAGGTTACCACAGCAGCAGGCCACGTGGACCAGGGGCCCCTCCTTCCCCAAGCTGAGCCCAGAGGACACAGCCAGGACCAGGGTCACCGTCTTGATCAGCAGGGTCCACTTCCCCAGGTACCCCCGGATGATGAACCCACTCAGGATGGTTTTGATCTACACAAGACAACACACAGCGTCCCCTCACTGGGATAACCTTTGCAACTGTGCAGTTTTCGGAAATGAATGCACACTCTTTTCAGCCAATGAAAACAAAGTATTTCAAATACTATTGGCGTGGTTATTTTCTATTTGTGAACGCTACCATTTCAAAACACTCACCTCAGGAATACCTGACCCACAGGCGTAGGGGGCAAAGACTCTTACTAGAGACACAGCCAGGAAAGAGAATAACAGCGCCCACAACACATACAGGAAGTAATTCAACACATACGCCCCGGCACCCTGGAGAAACAAGAACAGGTGGGATATATGGGTTTAAGGATCTGATACACAATCATCCCACCCGCTACCACAACAAACACCAAGATAAACCTCAGAAACTGAGAGTGGTTACATTTCCCCAAGTCACACCCCTTTACCTAGCCACGTGACGGCTGCCGTTCGTCGGGCTAAAAACACAGACTCAGTACTGTGGCTTTAAATCAAGAGGACGTCTGGTTAACGGTTATTGATCTGCTGACCTCAGAGTGACCGGTCATCAGCTCGGCCCACTTCTGCCACTGCGGACACTTGTCTCTGTCGTCGAAGGTGGTCTCGTTGGAGGTCCAGCAGCACTGCTCATGGCTATAGTAGAATGCAGACAGACACACCCCTTCTTTCAGGTCAGTCATCCAGTCCACAGCCAGGTCGATCACTCCAGCCAGCGTACCTACACGGGAGGACACACAGCACGAGATCACAGATCACACTAAGCAAGGGAACAGGCAAGCCTATCAAAAGGATTCAAACCAGACGTGGTATTTCACAACTCTGGCTGTGTGACTTTTGATTGTTTGTTAAGAGAGCCACGTGTCATGTGTGTGCAGTATGAATCCCGGCACCCAGAAGCAAATCTCATGTGCGCCATACTACAAGAGACTAGAGCAGTACCAGAGAGGTCAGACTTTTTGCAGGATGCCTGCTCAGTTCCTACCTGTGAGCATTCCTATGAGCAGCATCACCACCCATCCTGACCAGGCATCCAGAAGACTCTTAATCAGCTCCCAGTAAGACTCCTTACTCTTGGTGGTGATCTAGAACAACCATCAAATCAACCATCAATCAACCATCAGTGGCAGATTCAACGGATCATCAGGTTAAGATAATCAGGTGGACATCAAGAGTTTTTCTATGGTGATGACGATTATGAAGAAGAGGATGAAGAAGAAGAAGAAGAATTATATCCTATGGGGATGAAGAAGAAGAAAATGCTTAGAGTGTAGAGCTGGGTGTGTGTGTGCTCCCCTCACCTTCCTATGGCGGTCTGTGTCGCGTGACTTCTCCCGGAGCCAGTCAATGGTGTGGAAGTCTTCGTAGGTGCTGACGTCAGGGAAGGGCTCGTCCAGGAAGTCCATCAGATTACCATTCATCTCCTCTGAGGGAGTGGCCCCAGTACTGCTGGCCCCTGGACAGAGAGACAAAATAAGATTTGGTTTTTACTGTCTAATGAAGGCCTTCACACATGCCCGATTTTTACTGTCGAATGAAGACCTTCACACATGTCCAACAGAGATAAACTTCTGCTTTATCCCAACCCCTCTAAATGACACACACAGACAAGAGGTTGAAGAGACCGCGAACCCAGCCAAGGCAGGTCTCTGATTCTCAACACGGTATGAAGCACTATGCTGCCAATAATGCCCATGAGATGTATAAAATTGTAATTCTTGGGATTCGGATCACCAGACAGACCTTGTGATACTGTGTCCAAGTTTTAGCTTCAGTTTGGACATTTGTCCAGGGCAGACAGTGGGCCCTATTTGTATGTTCTTATTAGCATTTTATTGCACATAACTACATTAGCAGCTTACTTGGATAAATGGTCGCTATAATTCTGTGATGTTTTTTTTTTCCTCTGTGGGTAGCTACGTCATGCAGAAGCAGTGAAAACAGTAACGCTACTGAGCAGTCAAGAATACAAGAGTAGGCTAGCTACTTGAGGGCCATGCATGAATACTGAATTACAAATCATTGATCAGTGACAGCGACATATGCCTTCATGTAGCTATTAGATATAGCTAGCTATAGCAAGTAGAAATGGATGTAATGAGACCAATAATGTTAACGTTAATTCTAGTTAAGATTTGGCCAGATATGCGTCAACCTTTATTAATTATGACATTATTAGACATGCTATGAAATGCATACTTACCGTCTCCGTCCATTGTTCACACAACCCGAATCCTCAAAATAAAGACATCTAATATCTCTTAGCTATATAATCATCAATATTGAATGCATTTTGATACTGTGTTAGGTTATCGCCGGCCAAACCTGTTTAGAAAAGAGAGAAGAGGACGTCATAGATTTCTGCTTCCCACAATGCATTTGCTCAACCTGTCAATGCATGAAGGTGGAATTGTGAGTAGTGAAATAGTGACACCTTGTGGCTGAAATAAAAATATTTTTTATTTTAATCCGTTCATTCATGTCAGTGCGTAGGCTACTGTTCACTCAGAGACCACCAGACCAGACCGCCTCTATAAAGAGGGTCATTTGTGTACTATTGTCTGTTGAAAATGTTTGTTCAGGATATTGTTCCACATCAAATAAATGCACCACTTTGAGTACCTCTGTATAGTAAAACAATCACTTGATTTCTTTAAAATAGCACTTCATAAACAGGTATTTGAATGTATTTGATCAATTCAGAGTCTCCTAAATCTCTCCTAAATCTATCGATGACATGTCAATGCCCAAGTAGCAGCATAGCACAGTTTTGTCTTTTGAGTTGGCATAGCAACCAAAGAATCTGATGTCTTCTCCCATTTCCATCAGCCTTATTTTAAAACGGTACACACAGTCAGTTTTATTCTTACTTAATCTCATCTCCCTGGCAACACTCCATGGGGCCCCACAGTTTCTAAAGAGACAAAGCTAGTAGTGAGAAGAAATAGCCTTTTCACCATGTGTGTGCGTGTGTGTGTGTTCAGTGGCGTCATGCCCATAAAGGGCACATTAACTGTCTCCAACGTCATTTAAGAGAATTTATCAGTACGTCCAACCGGCCTCACAAGCGCAGACCACGTGTAACCACGCCAGCCCAGAACCTTCACATCCAGCTTCTTCACCTGCGGGATCGTCTGAGACCAGCCCCCCAGACAGCTGATGAAACTGATGAGTATTTATGGCTGTAATAAAGCCCTTTTTGTGAGGGAAAACTCATTCTGATTGGCTCAGCCTGGCTCCCCAGTGGGTTGGCCTATGCCCTCCCAGGCCCACCCAAGGCTACACCCCTGCCCAGTCATGTGAAATCCATAGATTAGGGCCTAATGAATTCATTTGAATTGACTCATTTCCGTATATGAACAGTAACATTGTAAAATCGATTAATTTGTTGCATGTTACGTTTACATTTTTGTTCAGTATAACTTGATCAAGCTATGTAGCCTATTGATTCCTTCTTGATGAATAAATCAAAACAAAAATATTTTGCTGTTTCTCTGTAATATAATATTTTTTTACATAGAATCAGGCATTATGATTATGGCTCTAGATTGCAGGGAAAGGTTCTTTCAGGTGTTTGAAAAATGCAAAATTGTTCCAGATGAGAATCATTATGCCTCCCTCCATTATGCCCCCACTATCCCCCCATCCTCACAACACCCCTATGTGTGTGTGTGTGTGTGTGTGTACGTTTTGTGAAATAAATCAGTATTTGTATAACATCCTGTCTGCATTTTAAAAGCATCCTGTGTTAGGCTACAACCTCACTGTGTGTGTGGAAATGGACATCACCATAGATCTGAATGATGCCGTTGTTCAATGCGTCTGACTCTCACTCAGTCACTCTCTCCTGACCACTGAGTATAGCAGCGGCTGAAGCGAGCCTCCAAGGGGAGGGCAACATGTCATCAAGCCGCTGCTTTCCTCCTCTCAACTGCAGATGATGCGTGCATGTGAGTGAGCTACTGATCGTTTGAAGAAGTTACTCCCTCCCAGCCCCTGCTGGTAGTAGTAAACCCTAATTGGGCGTACGGTCTTTTGAACAAATTGAGCCTCGATCGGAACCTACTGGCCGTGGCTTCCTCTCGCTTCAACTGGCTGCAGTTCAGAAGGACAGGAGCAGAGAGAAGCAGTCAGGAGTCCTAGCTGCAGTTGACTGTGGCTCAGAGAGACAGGGAGAGCAGGCAGCTCGGGAGCCAGAGAGTGGTCACTCAGAGTGGGCAGCACTATGGATCCGGGGGTGTGCGCTATGGAACTCCTCGGGGTCTTCTTCTCTATTGGTGCCTGGATCTGCTCGCTGGCCACCACCATCATGTCCACCTGGCTGACCCTGTCCACAGACCTGCTGCCCGCGGAGAGCTACGAGCTGGGCCTGTGGGAGACATGTGTGGTGCAGGACCTTGGAATTCTGGAGTGCAGACCCTATGACAGTCTCCTTGGCCTGCCTCCGGACATCAAACTAGCCCGGATCCTCATGTGTGTAACAGTGGCCACGGGCCTCCTGGGTCTCCTGCTAGCCATTCCTGGAATCTACTGGATCAACAGCTGCAACCAGGGGTCTGAGGGTTTGAGGGTGAAGAGATTGATGAAGATGCTGGGGGGGATATTGTGCTTGGTCGCAGGGATACTGGGTCTCATACCTGTGTCTTACATCGCTCACCTGACGGTCATGCGGTTCTTTGATGAGGCCGTGCCGGCCATTGTGCCGCGCTGGGAGTTTGGGGATGCCCTGTTCTGTGGCTGGACGGCGGGGTTTCTACACCTGGTGGCTGGCTCTCTGCTGGTCACCTCCTGCGTGTGCCTTCAAGAGGAGCCCTGCACCTTACAAATGCCTATACCGCTACAGAGAAGACATACACACGTACACAGCACCAATACCCCACATAGGAAAAGGTCCATGGAATATGTTTGATGAGCTATTGAAGTGAGAACAGTATTCTCACAGTATTCTCAGTAGCCTCTGCCCTCTCTCTATCGATGGTGAATAAAACACTGCTTATCTAAAGCTTTTTCATGCTTATTTACATTAGCTATAGTTATTGAGTACTCTTGCTGGGACAAATCTTTCTTCATATTCTGAGACAGAATTTGCACATAATGGTGGTACTTATTTCAATCACTCAAACAGGGTTTGGTGCATGTCATGTTTGCAAAAATATCACCTACATTTATCAAACAGAAATTCTTGATGGAACCAAAGAGACTACAGCTTTAAAAGCTGCCATTTCTTCCTTGGTACTGTGTAAGAGATAGTGTGCAATGGTGCCAGAGAATTGGATGACAAGCAGTATTTTGTCTGTGAAATGGCTGTAAAACTATTCTGGCCAAGGTTGATTATTCTGTATGTCAATGATTGTCTTGAATATCATATCTTATCACAATACAAATTATTTTTTACAGCATCTGTCATCATTATTGTCCAATAACTACATGAAGCCAGATTGAATGAAGCTGATTTCTCACTAGCAAGGCCATGAAGCCAGATTGAATGAAGCTGATTTCTCACTAGCAAGGCCATGAAGCCAGATTGAATGAAGCTGATTTCTCACTAGCAAGGCCATAAAAAATGTATCCCTTCTTATAGCCTACACAGTTACTCAATCAACAACGCATTACAGGAATAATGAATCATACAAATTGTAAATAGAACAAATAGAAAAGGTATAACATTATATTGTAGAAACCAAGTAAGAATTAATGTGAGGAATGTACTAAGTATTTGGGAATGTGTGTTTTAAATGGTGAAATATAAGGACTTGATTGCAACAACTTGACAAGACAATGACTTCATGGATATTTGAGGATCCGATTGTATTTGTTTCATTTCTGCTGAAATTTCCACTATACATTCTCTCTAGTTAGAGGCCAATATTACTGATTTGCCACATACATTATATCAGATATATATCAATATACAGGTACATTATCTTGTATATTCCTCTGTAGTGGTTCTGACTCTGAATTGATCAGATAATATAGTGCCACAGGGCTACATATCCTATATCAGTTATAGCCATAGTGTGGAGAAATCTGTACATAAAAAAAGTTGATATTATCAAATAAAGAAAAAACCTGACAAAAATCTGACCATGATTCATTCCTAAGCTCACAAACCACTTGCTTGTGTTACATAAGCGCAAACTGTTGCTAGACAACGATGAGGAAGTGAGTTTAAGTAAGGTGAGGTGACAGACCAAGTCCAGTGGAAACGGAGCTGAAGTCTAATTCCCGCTGATTTCGGTCTTGGCTCCTGGGCTAAGCTGTAGTTAATGAACATCAGAATAATGATACGTAATGTGAGGAATGTCAGATTTCCTGGACATCGCCCATTACACACAAGCTTGCTCAGGCAGGTCATGTTCTTATACTTCATTTTTTAATATAATTTCTCCTTTATTTAGCCATGTGAGTCCCATTGAGAAATTCATCTCTTTCTCAAGGGTTCCCTACATGGCCAAGCGGAAACAACAGCCATAAAATACTTCCTGTCTATTTCAATGCTATAATTTCTTCTCCAAATGAGACCATGTTCCCTATGCAGTGCATTACTTTTGACCAGGACCCATAGGGAGCTGGTTAAAAGTACTGCACTATTTAGGGAATAGGGCACCATTTGGGACACAAACTTGCTCCTGAATGTGCTCTCAGGTCTTCACATTACGAGAACCCGCCTGGACTTTGAAATGCTCGATTTGCTCCCCACCGCCTCCTGTGTCCATGTTGTCATCTGAAAGATCCCATTGTTGTCCCCTCACAATGGAAGTCATTATAGTTTCCTATGTTAATCGCTTGATCTATCATAGGCAGTGGTTGGTCCTGCATCAGAGAAACACATGAAGACAACCACTATATGTTAAACAGCTCTGTTGTCACATGTCACTTTGAAACACAATGAAAGGGAACATTCGAAACCGTTCTATTCTACCTCAATCTCACAGAAAACCACAACAGCTCTGTTGTACAGTGCTGATAAAGTTATGCTCCTTTCTCAGAAGATTGTGAAATGCCTTGTGGGATATGTCTATCGCTTGGTGGTTAATGATTAGGGTCAGGGTGGTTAGGGTTATCACTATTGACGATTAGGGTTTGGGTTACGGGTTAAGGACAGGTTAGGTTGAGGATTTGGGTCTGGATCAATGAAGTTCAATGAGTTGCGTCGATCTATTCCTTCACTATCAACTTTACTGTAACAACTTTAGTATTGTTACAGACTCATTTACAAAAATAATTGTACTGGATGTACAGTCTTACATCCTATTTCGCAACAAAGAATCCTTCACTCATGCTGCCAAACATACCCTCGTAAACTGACGATCTTACCGATCCTGGACTTCGGCAAAGTCATTTACAAAATAGCCTCCAACACTCTACTCAGCAAATTGGATGCAGTCTATCAGTGTCATCCGTTTTATCACCAAAGCCACATATACTACCCACCACTGCGACCTGTATGCTCTCATTGGCTGGCCCTCGCTTCATACTCGTCGCCAAACCCACTGGCTCCAGGTCATTTATAAGACTTTGCTAGGTAAAGCTCCGCCTTATCTCAGCTCACTGGTCACCATAGCAACACCCACCCATAGCACGCGCTCCAGCAGGTATATTTCACTGGTCACCCACAAAGCCAATTCCTCCTTTGGCCACCTTTCCTTCCAGTTCTCTGCTGCCAATGACTGGAACAAACTGCAAAAATCACTGAAGCTGGAGACTCATATCTCCCTCACTAACTTTAAGCACCAGCTGTCAGAGCATCTTACAGATCACTGCACCTGTATATAGCCCATCTGTAAATAGCCCATCCAACTACCTCATATTATTATTTTTGCTCCTTTGCACCCCAGTATCTCTACTTGCACATTCATCTTCTGCACATCACTCCAGTGTAAATTGCAATTATTTCACCACTATGGCCTATTTATTGCCTTACCTCCCTAATCTTACTTCATTTGCACACACTGTATATAGACTTTTCTATTGCGTCATTGGCTGTACATTTGTTTATTCCATGTGTAACTCTAACCACTAGGCTACCTGCCACCCCCGTTGTCTGTGTCGCACTGCTTTGCTTTATCTTGGCCAGGTCGCAGTTGTAAACGATAACTCGTTCTCAACTGGCCTACCTGGTTAAATAAGTTCAAATAAAATAAAAATGTAAAAAAATGCAATATTTCCCCCGCTGAAACATTATGCTGAAGGCAATAAGGAGGTGGTAACACAATGAAGTCGATGCCCTAGGGACAATAACTAAGAACTTCAATGCCAGGGCGAGTGGTTACACAATGGTGGGGAATCCAGAACATGATGCCCTGGGGACAATAACTAAGAACTTCAATGCCAGGGCGAGTGGTTACACAATGTTGGGGAATCCAGAACATGTTACGCAACATCTACAAAACAATAAACCTGTCATCACCTTTCAACCTTCTACCTTAATGTTTGAGATTTACGTCAGCCAACAGCACTATGCCACGTAGTTATGCTGTAGTAACGCTATGCTAACTATAGACTAGACCAGGGCTCTCCAAGTTAACCCTGTCCCTGGACAGCTACTGTCCCGTAGGTTTTCACTCCAACCCTAATCTAGCGCACCTGATTCTAATAATTAGCTGGTAGATAAACTGAACCAGGTTAATAACAGCTGGGGTTGGAGCAAAAACCTACAGGAGGGTAGCTCTCCAGGAACAGGGTTGGAGCAAAAACCTACAGGAGGGTAGCTCTCCAGGAACAGGGCTGGAGAGCCCTGGACTAGAGACTAAACCCACAGCCAGGTCCTTTAATATCCTCATTCTGCCCATGATGAGAGTGTGTCCTGCCCACTATAAAGTCCTCTGCATCCATTAGCCAGATCACAACCAATCCTCTCAATGAGTTGAGTTCCTCTGCAAACCCCCCCCCAACACAGTGTGCTGTCCACAGGATCTGACTGTTCGGACTTTCAGCCAGAGTAACAATCCCCACTGTGATTGTCCTCACTCCGGCTTTGAGAGGTCTGGTCAAGGACTCATATGCCCTGCCACAGCCAGTCTCAGTCTCCTCCCCTGCACTGTTCACATGAACGGGCCCAAATGAGAATGAGAGGCTCCACAATACACATCACTTCTTCTTGGCCACTGGTGTCTTCATTTTGGGACCATAGTTAACAAGGACATTACTTGCTTTGATAAATGTAAAAAAAAAAATTTAAATCGTCAAAAAAGAGGATTTGGAGAAATAAAATAAAATCCCTTCCTCTTCTGTAGCACAATCAAATGGATGATATGATTTTGTGGGACCGCGACTGTCAAAACACCGTTCTGCCAGAGCCAATATTTGACTTGAACACGATAACACCTTACGGCCCCTAACGGAAGCCTTGTTACCAGGAAACAATGTGGTCTAATAGGGGCAGACAGTGTGTGTGTTCCTAATTGCAACCTTTTCCTTTTATAGTGCACTACATTTGGTCTCTGGTCAAAAGTAGTGCACTGTATAGGGAATAGGGTGCCATTTGGGACAAAGCCAGTAACTACCCAGCGTTCACCAATCAGTGGGGGAGCTCTACAGAGTGCAGACTGCAAGGCAGTCAGGGATAGAGGATCATTGAGGTCCTTGCCGGGCTGTCTAAAACCAGACTGAGGAATAAAACTGTTGCTACTCCACATCAAAACAAATACAGTGTGTGATAAGATTGTATTGATTCAAACATGGTCTCTTTTAAATCACATGATTTATCACAACTATTTGATTGAATTGTGCATGTGTATAATATTGTTCCTGGATGTCAAGAGCCCTTAAAAGTTGAAAACATTTAGAATGTGATCAAATAAAACAGAAACGGTACAAATTCTGCATAATTTACAAAGAAATACATTCAATG
Source organism: Oncorhynchus kisutch (assembly GCF_002021735.2). Taxonomy (NCBI): domain Eukaryota; kingdom Metazoa; phylum Chordata; class Actinopteri; order Salmoniformes; family Salmonidae; genus Oncorhynchus; species Oncorhynchus kisutch. The sequence goes on from NC_034189.2 coordinate 40,800,460, forward strand.
GCATCAGCAATACAAGTATGAAATGGAAAACATTTAATGGAATCCGTTTTTTAAACTCCCTTTGGAGTTTTTGCAAGGCAATGACTAGAGAGGTGTGTTGCAAGCATGTCCTCAAAAGATAAAGCGTGTGTCTTTGTGTCCCCTCCAAATCACTGCTTCTCTACAGTAGCAGTATTAACTCAATACAACACACTGTGAAATACTCTTGACTATTAAATGAAGGTGCTTTTCTGATATCAACTACAGCACAATCATTCGGTATAAGAATGTTACGAATCAATGTAGGATCATATAATCTGACATATTTTAAAGGGGCAAACTGCAGTTCAAACAATGGCAAAGTGGGTACCCCACCACCGTTTTGGTAAACAGCTGGAGGGACGGGCTGGAGAAACTTAAGCATTCTCAAATCCATAGACAGAAGTATGGATACGAGGACTGACCATCCAGGGTAACAAAATTATAGTTAACCACATTGACGCTATACAGTGTTTGTTTACAATTAGTTAAACAAGCGGAGTTAAACTAGCTTATATTTGGGGTTCTGATGGGTATAACAGTCAAACTCATGACGCATTTCTAAGTTATATTCTTCAAGAATCAAAATGGGTGTACACTGAGTATACAAAACACTAAGCACTCCTGCTCTTTCCATGACAGACTAGGTGAATCAAAGGTGAAAGCTATGACACCTTATTGATGTCACTTGTTCGGAGGTCGGTGGGGGGGGGGGGGGGGGGGGGTTCTCATACGAACCATATAGTTCAATCAAATGGCTATTCCTTTATGTCACATCAAATACAACATTGAATATGGTCAAATCATGTCTGATTTCAGAAACAAACTAAAATCACAAGTGTTCATCAGAATGGAAGGCAGGATTGTCCATGGCCTGAGAGTTATTCAAACTGTCTCCTGGATCTGTGGGACACGGTAGGGTTAATGTCCCAACACTTGACCCATCAAAGTGTCTCGCCTCTGGACAAGGCGGCTCCACTCTGGGTCCTACCTTAACAGGGAACCTGTAGAAGATGAAGATAACTCCACTGATGATCATCATGAACGACCCTACGATCCCGACCCCGATACCTGCCCCCGCGTTCTGGGTCACAGGTGCAGGGGGCATGTGGAAGTTCGACGGGAACGCAATCGTTTGATTGGTCACCACCGAGTTCAGGTTCCACAGGAGAGGTATGAGAAAACACACAGCGGACAACAAGCACAGAGTACCAGCCACTGCGAACGCACAACGGATAGGCGTCTGTTTCTCCAGGCCAAAATAGACGTTCCTGAGGGCGTAGACGGCGGCAGCGTTCCCACAGAACCCCACGACCAGCCCTATTAGAGTGAGCACCTGGGCCGTGGCGACCTCCGGGGGCGTGAAGGCGTCCGACAGCGCCATATTCTGACAATACATGACCTTGAACCCAGAGGTCACGAGGGTATGGCTATAGAAACACACCCTCCAGATTCCGACCCAGGCCACTCCTGAGGTGATGAAGGTCAAGTCGGCCACCTGCCAGACCCTCCACTGGATGAGTCCAAGGGTCACCGCGGTAAGGACCCAACCCACGGCGCTCAACCACAGGCTGACAAACTGAGGGTGAGCTGTGTGAACCAGGTATGCCATATCATAACACACAGAGAGCCTCACCTTAAACGGACAGCCAAGATAATCCACCGACAGTTCTCTTAGTCTGCCTACAGACAAACAACATCTTCCGATCAGATGAACTAAAGCCCCGTCATCTCAGACAGAGCTCATCTCAGAGAGCTGCCATGCTGAATGAACAGCGATCGATCTTCTTACTGATCCTGTTTTTCACCCTCAGGCTCCAGTCTCGCACCTCATATTAAGGAAGAGGCTTGGATACATGGTCGTTTTCCCCCAGATCCGGTCCTGCTGTCTCTAGGTTGGAAGACAAAGCAACTGCTGCCCTCTGAGAGGAAAAATAAACATGCAATGTGGTGAGAGCAGGCAGCGAACACCACACCTGTGAATGTGAGGGGCCTCGACACAATACATATTTGAGGAGGAAAGACAAAACAGAGAGATGAATGACTGAATGGCTATGGCAACTGGTGCCATGACAAAGTCTACAAACAGGGAAATTACAATTGGGATTAAATGCAGTGGATAGGGACACATGAACTAGACGTTTTCAACAGGCTTTATGTCCCCATTTTAACTACGTCAAAAGGCCGTGGTATGGTTTATCGCATGCCACAACGCAACACAATCAACATGTGTAAGAGTATGCCGATCGTGGGAGAATTAAAAAAGTGAACTTAAAAATGTCATAACTGAGGTTGTTGTTAAACTGAACAAATTAGTTCAAAGACACATGCAGTAACCAAGAATAGCAAGAGAACACGTTGATTGGATAGAAGACAGTAGGTTAAAGAATATAGCATACTTCTAGAGAGCCTTGACAAATGTCATTAAAACAACACAATCCCCATGGCGACATCGAGCACCTAATTATCACTATGGAAATCTAGCAATTTAGTTTGCCTTGTCAGAAAATTGCCTTTATAAATCAACTGTATGACGTAAAAGACAGACAGAACACACTAGATTGATAATCAAATACACAAGATGTGGTGCTAAAAATCAAAATACAAACTGATATCGGACAAAACAACACATTACCTTTTAGTTCTGACAGGTTAGTAGTGGTGAGAGCTACAGATCAGCAGTCAGTGTGCCGGACCGGCCATCAATCGTCCTGTGTTCGTACCGATGTAAACAAGACCGACACTTCCTCATCTTGTACAACATATAAAGTCACAGTCATAACATCTCTGTGAATGATTGACTCCTCTATTGCTATTCACCAGAAAGAGGAAAGGGAAGGCGGGGCTAATTAACCGATCCTACAATCAGGCCACACTTAAAACCCTGCCATTTCTTAGCTTAGTCATTGTCGTTATGGCCACTGGCCAGTTGGGTAATAAGGTCACAAATACCAAGACCGTCAAGAGTCATAATGTTTATTGTCTTCAAATTGATGTGAGAGTACAATGCATGTATGTATGGTTATACAAAGCATGGACATACAAATCCTTTAGTGTTCACAGTGGCAGACGCCCAGGCACAACGTCAGGTTGAGATGGGTCCCTAAACAGGGGAATTCAGGGACGATAAAGTGCTAATTCAATCTTTGATTTTAAGATCCCTTTGTTGGTCAAATCGCACCTTCTGCTTTTAACCCAACTCTTCCAAAAGAAAGAAACTGCCATTCAAAATACACATACATGTTTTGGAGAGGCGCAGGGGTCTGACACACTGGGCACCTGTTGTTGTGGGGGGAGGGGGGGGGGGGGGGGGCACAATGGCATCTAGGATTTGATACCAGGAACCCTCCGGTTGCCAGCTCACTTCCTGACAGATTTTTTTCTTGTCGGACCCGGGACTCGAATGGGCCTCTGTACCTGCTGCTCACAACGGATTTCAAATGTTTAATGGCCTTTTTATACTTTTGGAATAAATTTAAAAAAGGACCCAGCACATGAGTATAAAATAAACATTGTCAAGAAATACCATACTAATGTATGGGTAGTGGGGGCTAAGAACAACATTGGTTGAAAACATACACATCTGTGTTGTAGCTATTAGTGGTGTGTGTAGTATGATATGTACTGTTGGGCAAATATGAAAATAACTTTAGACTTCTGAGCCAAACCAGCACTGTCCCATTGAGGAAAAAGCCTGTTAATGATCTAAATATAAAACCTATACTTCACAATGAGAATATGTATCATTTGTATAGTAATTAACTACAACGTAGGTTTATGGGTGAGTTTACCTGAAATGTCAAGTCACCTGAAAATATTTAAAAGGCTACAATAAATTACTAAAAAAAAACATGTTCCATCACGCATTATATTAAACGGAGACGCTCCGCCTCGTCTTGAGAATCATTTGAGAGCATAGCCCTCACCAACATCCCTGAACCAAACACATTTATCAAAGCAAGTTTCATCGATCTTAATGAATTTCTTCTAAGGAGCTACTTTAAATCCAGAAACAGGGTGTTTCTTCAGCACAGAAAAACAGCTCCTGTCTGTACTGTGGACCTGAAATGTAACAGGCTTCAAGAAGTCAGTCAACTATAAAAGAAAGCACACGGAGAATCCATCATATCCAAATCCAACAACGCCTCTCTGAGGCTCTCTAGTGGCCAGTCTGTGTCAGTACACCACATCACCTCTGTGTGGCCATTGTCAGAAGGAAAAGTCTAAACGAGATCCTTGGAACGTCCCAACTCTGACGTCACCCTATTGAAGTTGAAAGGTAAAGGTTAGGTGAGGGTTAAGGTTAGGGTAAGGGTAAGGGTAAGGGTTGAGGTTAGGGACATTCCAAGCATCTCGGATTGCACTAAGCATCGTCAGAACAGCAGCCGTTGCTCCAACAATAAACTATCCAGCAGACATTTCAGCTGCTCCTCTCCCAGTTTGATCTTGTCTTCCAGCTTGCGCTGCTCGATGATGAGGGCTGACTTCATTTTGACAAAGTGCTGGTAGTCTGCCAGGCTCTCGAGGCTGAGGTGAGCAGCCATGATGCTGTAAACCAGGCGCTCCCGCCGGTCAAGGTTCTCCTTGAGCTCTTTGGCATCTTCGTGTTGTCTGATCAACAACTTCCTCTTCTCTGACAGGGTACGCTGAGAGAGAGAGGCCAAACAGAGGGTGCAGATCAGTAAGAGGGATACTAACAAATTCAGGGAAGCAGTTATGATGGAAGCAGTCGAAAACCTTCCTGATTAATTTACAGTACACACATCAATTAATGTTGAACATGAATATTGTAAGTTGGTAAATGCAAACATCCCTTTAGTCTGGTGTGTAATACCACTATAGCTCTGAGCTAATGAGGATGAGTGTTAACCATCTAATCCTGCCTCACAAGCAGCGTGGGGAGTGAGCTACATCCTGCCTTAACTTTCACCCTAGCCACTACCTTCTCTTCTGGTGTAGTGTCTTCCTCCAGACTGTTGAGAGCGTTCTCCACCCTGGCCAGTCGGCCAGACAGGGACAGCAGCAAACTGACCACCTTGTCCAGATCTCCCACGAACATCCTGAACTTGTCCAGCTCGTTGGGCTTGCAGACCTTCTGCACCACGGCCTCCACCTCGTCCCCCAGAGAGTTGTTGTCGTGGACATCCTCTTGAAGGCTCTCCCTGGCCTCGCGTAGCACCTGCAGCTTCTTACCCAGGCTGTCAATCAGCTCTTGCTGTGGGGAGAAAGACAGGGAGAGACAAGGGGGTGACATTGGAGAGAGCTATTTCACAAACTGAATCGTACTTGAGGAACTATTCCTTAATCAAGGAGAGCTGCAGAATGGCAGGTTTTTGTCTTGGCTCAGCAGTGAACCACATTCAGCTAATCAAAGTGTTGAAGATCAGTGGAATCGGGTATGACGACGCTAAACTTGGGGAGAAGCTGCAGTCCTGTGACTCTCCGGGAGCTGGATTGATGATCAGTGATAGGTATGGCATGAAACAGTCAGTAATAATAAATAATAATAATGTTTCATTGTCACATACACCAGATGGGTGCATGAAATGTGTTGTTTTAGAGTAGGGCTCTTCAACCTTGTTCCTGGAGAGACACCATCCTGTAGGTTCCTACTCCAACCCTAATCTAGCAGACCCGATTCCATAATTAGCTTGTTGATGAGCTGAATCAGGTTAGTTACAACAGGGGTTGGTGCAAAGACCTACAGGAGGGTAGCTCTCCAGGAACAGGGTTGGAGCAAAAACCTACAGGAGGCTAGTTCTCCAGGAACCGGGTTGGAGCAAAAACCTACAAGAGGCTAGTTCTCCAGGAACAGGGTTGGAGCAAAAACCTACAGGAGGGTAGCTCTCCAGGAACAGGGTTGGAGCAAAAACCTACAGGAGGCTAGTTCTCCAGGAACAGGGTTGGAGCAAAAACCTACAGGAGGCTAGTTCTCCAGGAACAGGGTTGGAGAAAGTGGTTTTAAAGGGTCAAGTATACTACGCTGTGTCTCTGTACCTTCTTGCTGGCCAGGTTGATGTCCAGTTCATCCTCCGAGTCCTGCTCCAGCTCCTCCAGCTCGTCCTCCTGCATGTCCTTCATCTTGTTGAGCAGCTCAGCCTTGGGGGCAGATGTGCTGTAGTAAGAGGAGCTGGTCACCAGGGACCCTGTGGCAGTAGACATGCCCTCCTCCTCTCTCCTGGAAGGGATAGAGACAGAAAGCAGAGGGTTCTTTAACCAATAAGGGCCAAGGATGTGTGTATATGGCCAATATACCAAGGGCTGTTCTTAAGCACAGCACGAAGCGGAGTGCCTGGATACAGCCCTTAGCCGTGGTATATTGGCTATATACTCCAGAGATGCCTTATTGCTATTATAAACTGGTTACCAACATAAATATAAGTTGTTTTGCGTCATTATTATCTGATATACACACACATCTGGAATGCTGTTTTAGCCAGTCAGCATCCAGGACCCAAACTACCTGGTTTTTAATTCTAGTTATTAGTACTGTATATTCCCTATGTAGTGCAATACTATTGAGAAGAAAGCAGGCAATAGGATGTCACGTGAAATGCAGGAGGTGATCGCTCAGTATCGATGGGCCAGAGCAACTCCTACACTTCAAAGATCTCAGAGAGGTTGGTTCAAATTGCAGGTAAAATGGAAGGTTTATGCCCCTCCATTGTATTCAGTTGTAGTCTGTGATTCAATATATTGCCAACAGGGGGCATCTGTGTTAAGACAGCCACAGTCTATGGGTTGATCAGTGTTTATAATTGGACTAATGTGTTTTTGTCATGAATACATTTCCCTCTACTCATCCTCTCAATGGGAAGAAACATATTAATAATGTGTTTTTTAACTCATCTGAACAAATACCTCTGAAGTGGGAGAGGAAGTCAGTCTGATAAAAACGTAAAAAACGATGTGTGATTATCTCAATTATGTTATGACTACCAGTAAATGCCCAGTTCATTTGTTCATAAATGTTATAATGCTGGACTGGCAGATCCCATTCCCAGTCAGCTCACCGGTCATCCATTCCCCTGGGCGGCAATCCCTGTTTGGGGGAGACTTTCCTCCTCTGGTGCCCCCCATCCAAGATCTGCTCCCCCTGGGGGAAGATCCCCTCCATCAGATCCATGGTGGTCTTCATCTTACTCTGGTCCAAGATGTCCACCAGGGACTTATCCTTGTCCATGATGTCTCTGGCCAGCTCCTCTCTCTTCACATCCTCCTCCGAGTTACTCTTCTGAGGCTGCTGGGGACTCATGGTGGAGGTACCGGAGGGGCCGTTGGTCTGAGACTGCCCAGGGGACAGGGCCTCTTCTGGGGCTACAGTGAGGGTTGGGTCCCTGGGGGGACTCTGGGGCCCATGGCGTGTGTAGGGGGTGTAGGCACGGAACAGGGTGTAGGGCTGCGGCTCAGGGGAGGGCAGGCTGGTCGGTAGGGGCGGGGGAAGGTCGGGCCCCTCTGAAACTCCAGGGGCCCTATTTTTCTCGCTGTGCAGCAGGTACTGGCGGCTCTCCCTCTCTGTGGTGCTCTCAGCATGGACGATCTTAACAGGGACCTTCTTCCCTACACTGCTCATCTCCATCACAGCGTTGGTCCTGTTCTCTGGCCTGTATAGAGAAAACAGTAGCTAGTCATAACTTACAGTTAACCAATGTGTTGTGAGAAAAATGTGTGGAATGTTGTCACTTAAAAATGACACAAATAATGTTATGAACACATTCTTTAACCTTTAGCCTACTTTACAGCTCAGTTTACTGAAACTGAAATAGGATTTTATGTCAGGAGTGAGTCACATTAACCACATCTACCATATACAAGCTTACAGTCCATGTTACGGTCTGACAGTGGACAGGTTGAGTCAATGATAATTAGAGGGATGGAACGGCGCCGTCGACTGAAAGGTCATGCAGTCAGTCAATCATATGACCAAATAAAATTACAGCCTTCTGTCTCCAGGCTTAGTGTTAATGTCCTTGGCTACTGTATGAGCCCCAACGCTGAGCAGCTGAAACCAAATCATTGGGAAATGGATCATAGGAAAACTAAACCATTGCATTCTGGTCTGTGGCACATCACACCATGTAATTCCAAACTATCTTCCATGGCCTCCTCTATCAATGTGCTGCTACTACGATAAAGAAACGAGACTTCAAAATGGAGCTGCCTCACGCTACAGAATCAAGAAATAGGCTCCTGCAACTAGGGGGTGTGCTGGCTCGGACAAGGCTTACTGTAAGTAAAGCAACACAACACAACAATCCCCAGTTAGTTACGTAAGGCTGTACAGTAGTTTGAGGCGGAGCTGAGGAGACAGGCATAAGAACGCCAGTTAAGCTGCTTAGCGCTTACCTGCTCTGGGCTTCATCCTGCATAGACACAGAGACAGGGGGCTGGTCCGTCAGCCTCTGTGGAGCAAACTGAGGAGAGGGAGAACTAGTCCCACCTGAGGAGGGAACCGTCAGACTGGCAGGCTGGTAGGAGAAAAAAGGAGAGTGGGAAGAGGGGGAGGGTGGCGGCTCTAGTGTTGAATCAGCTGCTCCCTCCTCTGTGCCCAGTCCAGCGGTTCTCCCAGGGGAGGGAGAGGGGAGCTGGGTGGAGCCCAAGGAGCAGGCTTGGTTTGGGGCAGGATCCAGCTCTGTGCCATGGGAGGAGCAGCTGCTGCTGGATGATGGTTCAGCCTGATGGGTGTAAGGGCCAGGCAGGAATTCCTGGGGAGACAGTCCGTAGGAGGAGGATGTGGTTGAGGAGTTTTCCAGGCCTAGGAGAGGCCAATGTGGCATGATGATGAGACCTTTATTCTGGGGCTTGGGAGCAGGCGTTGGAGGTGGTAGTGGTTGCTCAGACACAGAGCTGTGGGTGTGATTGGAGGGGTACGGGGGGAGAGCGGGGAGGTTGTGGGCAGGGTTCACAGAGTCACGTTTGTATCTGTGTTCGGAGGGGAGAGGGAGGGGGGTGGGGGTGGCCACGTCTCTGCTGCTGTGTGGCTCTGTGTCGGTCAGTCTTGGAATAGACGGTTGTGGAGGCTGTGGGAAGTGGTGGAGCTGGGCTGCCTGCTTTCTGCTCTCGCTCTGCCCTCTGCCAAACAGAAGAGGAAACTATAAGACATCAACATACTCACACGAAGTACATATTCAACTGAAATGAGGATCAGAGTCCTTTCTGAATTGATTTATTCATTTTTATTTTCACAAATTCAGCATATACTGTGGAATTTTTTTTAATATTTTTTTTTAAATTAAAAACTAATCTCTGTAATAACACCCAGGATGCAGCGAGTGTGTTTATAACCGGAGACCTGAGTTGACTGTGATAACCTATCCTGTTTCAGGCTAACACTTTTAGCTGTAGCTTGACCTCCCAAACCCTAATAACTACACCTGGGCTGAACTGGCATGCTCCCCACCTGCCCTAACTCAAACTGCTATTGTTATTAAACTGTAGTACACACTCATGTACATGCGTTACTGCACCGCCAACAGGTAACTATCACCTTGAAATGTGTTCCAACAACAGGTGGATAAGTTATAACCGATCTGAGCACAGAAACCTTAGTCGAGAAGAGAATCATGTGGAATGCTCACCTGGTGGTGTAACTGCCTCGTCTGTGATCCAGATATGGGTTTTCAACAGTCTCTCTCCATGGCATAGGGATCTTCTGAAAGAAAATGAAGAACACACTGAATTGCCTTAATATAGCTGGCACAACATAACCTTCTTTTAAAACAGCACTCTGGCGGGCTGGTTTAATGTTTAGACAACATGGACTTTGATATCTATAAAACAAACTCATGCATGTCTGTGCTAATGTCAAAGGAAGTCACGCAGATCACTTCACTACCGCTACACTAACAACCATTTGATGGAAACGCTCACCTGTGTGTGGAAGTCTTGTGAGGGAGACGATCTGGACCTCTCGTGGACACAGACAGGCGTCTCCTCTGTACCCTGGTCCAGGATGTTGTCAGCAGAGTGGTATCTCCCCTGGGGCTTTGTGTCTGAAGCCTTCCTCTGCATGTTCCAGGTGACCTGGTACTCAGCAAAGGTCCCCAGCCTCTGCTGCTCCAGTAGGGCCTGTCTGCCTGCGGGGCTGAGGGGGTCTGGGTGGTGGTCACTGGAGGTCTCACTGGCAAGGCCCGGTCTCCAGCCCTCCTCGGTTTCGCCTGAGTGGGCTCTCCCTCTGGCCTTGCCCTCTCCGCGCTCCAAAGTGCTGGAGGTGGTGCTGGAGCTCTGCTGGCCTGACTTGTGGATGGTTGAGATGGGTCTGCAGAAGGAAGGTTTAGCAGCCATTTCAAAGAACTTCCGCCGGTCTATAAATGACCGTGCTGTTCCAACAGGATGTTCTCCCTCACCCTCCACTCCCAGCTTGTTGATCTTGTCTGGCTCGGAGAACGAGTGGACCCTCTTGTTCAGAGGGAAACGCTTGCGGCCGCCAATGCGGGAGACTATGTGTGAGTTGGGTTTGGTTAACTGAGCCTCCGACCCTGACCCGGGAGGTTCTAGGTCTCTCCTCCTAAAGGACGTGGCCTGGAGGACCCTCGCCTGCGCCTCTTTGAGGTGGTCCTTGTAGGATGTGGAAAAGGAGCCATCAGAGGAGGTGGAGGAGGTGGACTTCCACCCCCCCGGGTCTGTCTCCTCTTCCTCTGGCTCCTCCGTCTCGCTGGGGCAGGTCAGGGTGGCAGCACTCCGGCTTTTCTGCAACTGGGCCCTCTTTAGCTGGATCTCGTTGCGGAGGGTGGTGGCGTATCGGTCGCTGCGTCTCGCCAGTTTGCCCGTTGCCGTGATGTCCGTTAAAGCCTCCTGTAGGGCGTGGTTGGCTTCTCCCCCGCCGTTGGATGGTGGTGGTGGTGCCGTAGCAGGGTGATTGTTCTCCACCAGGCTCTTACTCTCCTGGGCTAGAGAATGAAGCATGGGGCTTCTACTCTCCTGAGCCAGACTGTGGAGCATGGGTGTCTTTTGAGAATGGATCTTATGGTTCTCCTGAGAGACCCAAGGGTCTTCTCTCAGTGGTGCCGCCTTGTGGTCCTTGGGCGGACTGGGAGAGTAAGAACTTCTAAGCTGGGCCTCTGTAGGTCTCTGGCCCTCACTCCTCCTCTCATTCTCCTCAGTGGTAGGTTTACCAGATGAGGATAAGGAATTAGAGGCAGTGTGGCCGTAAAGCAGAACATTGGCCGGTTGGAAATTTCCGTTCCGTTCCTTGCTGTTGGTGTAAGCAGGCTGAGGATTAGGAGGATACTTGACCTTGTTGGTCTTGTGGGAGGAACTTGTGGAGCCCCTGTCATTGGAGCCCTTAGCTCGCTCCATGTCAGATCTCCAGACCTCTGATTTGCTCTGTCTAACACGAGTCTCTGGCTGGGCTGGCTGCTTGGTTGTGATGCAGTAGTACCGGATGTGTCCTCCGCAGTCATAGTTCTGGTCGATAGTCGAGGTGGATAGGGACGTGGTGGAGGACGTCACGTGGTTCCTGCTGTTACTGTAGTTGGTAGGGAGCTCCTGGAGGCTGTGGTAGTAGCTACCGACGCTCTGCGGCTTCGGTGGATGTGGGGCGGATCTGGTCTGCAGGTAGAAAGTGCTTTCGTCGCTGTACTGCCGCTGGTGGTTGGGCAGGGAAGTGAAGGGAGACTGACTCTGTCTCACGTCCTGGCTAGACACAGAGGACAGTTTGTTTGGGTTGCTGAGCTGGTTGTGGTTGTAGTCAGGTGCTCCTGCTGCTATGTTTGGGTGGAGGAAGTCTTTCTTGCAAGGTGAAGGGTTGTAACTGCACCTAGGGTCTACACCGTTCTCATCGTGAGAGATATGGTTGCCCCGGCCTCTGTAGCTGCTGTTCTCTGGGGCCTCAGCCAGCCTGTCCACCCCTCGTTCCTGGGCCTTCATCTGCCCGTGTGGTGGAGCTCCAGGCCCCTCTGTGTAGGCAGGGTACACCTTGGTGACAGCAAAGCTGTCACTGCGCAGGGGAGGAGGAGGAGGAGAGGGGGGCGCTGCTACCCTCCTCCTCTCTGGGACATGCCACACAGGGCCTATGTGCGATCTGCCAGAGCCTGAACTGGAGTAGCGGGAGCCAGGCTGCTCCTCTGGGACTGTCCTGGGACTCTCCGAGCCTCCGTCCCCCTGGGGCCGCTGGAGGTACCGGCTGTGGAGCTGCTCACCCGGCCTTCCATCCTCACTGGTCTGAGTCTGGACACCCTTATGGAACATGCTGCTCTCAGTTGCAGCAGTGTCCGTGTTGGCGAGGGCCAGAGCAGGCTCCGGGGGAGGGCTGGTGGAGGAGAGGCAACTGAAGGGCGATTCTCTCTTCCCACCAGATCCTCCACCCCCAGAGAGAGGCTCAGCGCTGCGGTGGTACCTGCTGGGGGAGAGGCATCCTGGTTGGAAGGGGTGTGAGGGGCGCTCTACTCTCTCCATATTCCCCACGGAGCTGAACTGGCTGGATAACTGGCGTAGATTCGAGTCGTGGTCCCCGCAGCTGGAAAGGTCTTTTGTGGATGCACTAGAAATAAAGACATTGTGTTGATAATCTGGTTAGCAGTAGCTAAATTAGATTTCTATTAGGTATTATTAGCCATTTATTCTGCGTTTTCTTGTTCTTTGATAACTGACCTACTTTTACATTTTTGTATATAATGACCGGAGATGAGAATCCCATGAGAATAATGGCTGCCCCTACCTCTGACGAGATGGAGTAACCATAAACTCTCTGAATGTAACTCAGAGAAATTCTCTATGAACTGTGATGACCCTAACGGGCAGTGTCTGAGTAACAATGACACTAGAAGGAGGTCATAGATTCTTCCAGCAGCTCACCTGACTTCATGTTTGACCTGCCACACAGGTGGGGGTGCAGGTAGAGGCTCGTTGTGACTCTCTGTGGGTTCGGGGTGGTCTTCTGTAAACTTGGAGGAGTGCCATGAATGGGGCCGGGAGACTGGTTCATTCCTCCTACAGAGAGAAGGTTAAGGAAAGCATGTTATTGAAATGCAATTAAAAACAGAACAGACAAACAATTCTTTCTCATTTCAGTCTCACCCCTTGAAGCGGTTCTTCCTGAAATGCATGTCGGAGAGAGGTAACAAAAATATGTCATTTAGTAGAAAAAAATGAAGAAACTACTACTACAAAAAAAAAAAAATCTGATGTTGAAAAGTTGTTGTTTTACATTAATTGAAGATATGAACCAAATGTAGATACATATGTAGAAGATATGAACCAAAACAATGAAATATAGACCTGGACAGATGAGATACAATGTGAAGCTTTCACCGAACAAACCTGACACATAGACAAGAACCACAGACAACTACAGTACTCTACGCAAAGTAATGTTGGAAGCTGGGATGCAATGGGTGACATCAACAACAGAATGGGATTGGGTTCAAACATTGAAGGTCACAAGGGACCACTGAAGGATCGGTTTGGGTTTGCCAGTGTACTGGAGGAGGTTGCTATTCCACAATACCTCATAGAACTTCGTAATATCTTGGTGAGAAAGTTCCTGGCCACATGTTTGTCAGTTTCTGATTCTGATGGCATGGTGGTCTGTGAGGCAATATCCACCATTTTCATTTTCCTGGGCATGCAGCAGAGGAGGAACAACATACAATATTGTCAAAATCCTAAAACAAATCCCTAGTCAATATCATTAAACATTTTAGTCATTTAGCAGAGGCTCTTATCTAGAGCAACTTACAATAGTTAGCACATTTTTTTTTTCTTCCATACTGGTTTTCCAGCTGACCTACAAAGTACTGAAGATCCTCAATATAATGTCAGTGACTGACCAATGAGAACTGTGCACCCCCTTCTGGCCAATAAGAGATGTATGATTTATATTCATTGTACATTGAATGGTATGTAACATGGGTGACAGACCTTAATAATTAGTAGTTAATTTGGTCAACTCTTAAGACGTTTGATGAATCAGTCCTCAAAACGCAAGAGGAAACCACAATTGCAGTAGAAATCTGTGTGAAATATCTGTTATTTAGAAGAACAACACTGAGACAGAATAGAAATGACCTTTAACATGGTCTGTCTGGTGGTCAACCCACTGCCATATGGCTGTACGGCGACAGACAGAGAGAGATCCCTTGAGTGTAAACAGCATGGTGTAGGCGGGGGCTTAGCCTTTGAATCAATTAGAAAGATGAGATCAATGGTTTCACACTATGTGCAAGCTGGCGTCTGTTCAACACAAACCTGGGTTCAAATACTATTTGAAATATTTCAAATACATTTAGTTTTTGCTTTAGCCTGCCTGGAGTGCCAGATGGGTGGCATTTGCACTTTTACAACTATTATATTGGTTCCATTGCATCACGAAAGTTCAGTCAAGCACAGATAAAGAATGTGAAATGATATCAAATAGTATTTCAACCCATGTATGGTCCAACAGGGCATTTTCAGTTTTAATTCACCCTGTGACCCACACCCAGTTGGAACGACCAGAATGGACTAGACAAGAGCAACATATTGTGGACTACAGATACTGTATAAGCGTAAGGCTAAGACCCACCCACTCAAATCCTTAACCTCTCTGATCTACGATACAAGACTCCTACATTCCATCATGGGGGCCAAAGGAATGTGAAGATGTATTTTGCTTTGCAGTCAGCCCCAAAGGAGCGCAGTCTAAAGTGGGACATCAACGTTGGCAATCTTCCAAAAGCTCACGCACTTGGTTCATGGAGTCAAGCTAATTTATGGGAGGGAGGCAGAGGGCAACCTGAGAAGCTCTCCTCAATAAGAAGCGTAAAGAAAGAGAGCGTCAAAGACAGACCACGTAGGCACACACGCACACCGACACGCACTCACTACCTCCTTCCCTCCAGTCAGTCAGTGGTCCTGAGAGTGGTACGCTGCCCTAACAGAACCCTAACAGAGCTCACAATAGAAATGCAAATAGTATTCTAGTCAGGAGTCCTTATTGTCAGGGTTACAGCTGAACTGCCACAGCTACTCAGAGGGGAGGAGGAGGAGACGTTGGGGCTAGTTTTTGAAAATCCTCCTCCGGTTTCAGTGAAAATGACATTCAAAAACCAACAGTAGCGAAACTGACCCAATTGGGTGTGAATATCTAGGCTATGCGGGCAGCAAGTGTGAAACGCGTAGCCTAGACTGTAGGCTTAGATAAAAACAGAATAAATCTAGAGGAAAGCTTCGTAAATACACATGGAGGGAATTAGCATTTCAAACTGAAAGAAGAGATTTATTGAAACTAAATTTTACGTTGCTCTGCGTGGAGTTGACAGAGCATTAGGTAGGGAGACGGATGAAAGAGAGGGAAGTCCAATGAGCTTAAGAAATCAAAGAAAACTTACCAAAGAATGATCAATCACGCTGTGGCATTTCAGATGCACTCTTTTGTTGTCAAGTTCTCTTTCAGCAAATAACAGTGCCTCAGAGAGCACTGATAAAGCAGGCTGAAAATGACTGCTCCTCTCCTCAGAGCCTTTCTACGCAGTGCATTCCTTTGAGACACTTCAATGATTGACAAGGCACTTCTACAGACCCTGGTCAGATTTTACAGCTTCTTTGGCAAAGGAGCTATCTGTGCAAAGGAATCCTCCACATCCATAACTTCTGCTGCATCAGTCCAATCACAGAGATCTCAAACACAGAGACAGAGAGCTCTTCTGCCATACTTTTTACACACACAAACTGACTGACACTCCATCTTGGTGTGGCTCCAACAAGTGTGTTTGCTCCCAGTGTTGTATATAATAGGAGATTTCCTAGGGGATTGTGGGGATTTACCTCGGGAGGGGAGGGGTCAGGGTTATTGTCATGCCCAGGGTCCTTGCTTTAGATCAGTCTATGGGGCTCTCTCATTGGCTCACAGCCCATTAACAACTCGCATGGAGTTTAAAAAGTAAGATTGCTTGCATCGTCAGTCAGCACACACACACATACACACACACTCGATAGTCACACAGTGAATCCTGGCACGTGGCAGTTAGCTTGGACATGAATTGCAGGTAGCTTGGACATAAAGATTTGTTTTAAACAGCTCTCATTCCAGAGGAATCTGTCAAGCTGATTTGATGACAGCATTACAAAACAGGCAATTGGCAACCAACCAATACACACCACACAGTTGGAGTTGGGAAGTATGCTGTATCGTAGCAACGAGACCGAGATCTCCACTTAATTAACGGAGTCATAGGTCAGCTGACAATGGAGAGAAGAACACAGAAAAACAACTAATAGTACGCGCTCTCGTTAGTGAACACCGTAATGACCTTGACGGCAGAAAGACAAGGCCAAGATAACTAACTACTTGACTTCACTATCTGAATGATATCAGTCATGGTGGAAAACACAGCAACTCGATACAGAGGGGAAAGAAAAAGGCACCCGTAGAGATTATTTAGTCCTGCAGTCGAAGAACAAGCGTCATTGACAGATATTCCACCATTACATTCCAGAATGGCGAGGGGGTTGGCGGTTGATGTATGTAAACCAAACACTGCAAGTCCCTAGACACAATCAATCCCAGATTAAAATAACAGTAAACATTTCTAAGAGAAAGAGCTATTTTTCGACTGGCTCAGATAACCAGCGAAAAACCAGTGACTCTAATAAGGATGTAGAACTGTTGAATCACCACCTCGCTGGACAGAAGAACCAACCCAAACAGAATCAGGCAGTGTGACCTGCTATGGCCCGGCCCGCTGAGCCCCGCTGCCTGGTTTATAAAATGGGGGCTGAATGAAACAAGCAACACAATAGAAAGTGCAAGCGTAATCACAGCTGGGCTTATCAGCTGGTTACAGAGAGTAGACCACAGCACACCCACATTACATGCCGTTCTGTTCCTACAGGGTTCAGATACCAGTCTGTAAAATAAGTGGGTATAGTATGTGGCAGAGGAACGACGGTCAGTCCTCTTTACCCTCATTCTACAAAGACATCTGGAACAATAAACTGATGGCCTAATAAGTCCTAACACAGATCTGATAAAGTCACCCCAAAAATGTAAAGCGTCTGTCTCAGAGCAAATGCTTACTCTAGAGTAGAACAGTTTGTCTTTGTGTGGGAGTGGAGGTAGAGGGGAGAGTAGGGAGGCCCTCACTGTCATGTTAATGGTTCAGTGTTAATCCAGGGCTTTGCCTGAGGATGGGCGACTCCCTGCCTGACAGAGTAAACACTATAGGATCTTCTTCTCCCTCCTCACATGTTTAAGTTGACTATACAATACCTCCTAAAGGACAATTTAACCACATAGCCCAATTCAATTAAAAGTTGGAGGAAAAGTTGGAAAGATGTGCTTGTTTTATTTTGGCTGTCAGCAACCCGGTTTTCAAATCTGATCATCGATGGAGGACAAAGCTAGTGTGTGACATAGCTATAATAAAGCAATATAGACAATTGTCATTGTGCAAAAATGACGATTTTTGAAACACTAAGACTTCTAAAAGATGAGCTTTACAGCAGATAGTTTCAGTGTCCTCCTTGTCCTGTGTGTCTTACTTCTAGATAACTCTTACCATTAAAGTGAATAACATACCTGAAATGATGTCTTCAGTGACGTCCTATTCCTACCCTCTCAATCCAGGCATATCAAGGGAGATAAAACAGCAACCACCCCCAGAGCCTGGCTGTCCTCATTTGACTACACTGCCTTCCCAAAGCAGAGATGATGAAAACAATGAGCTCTAGTGAGACAACCTATCCCAACTAGCAATGTCAACTCACCTAGGCAACATGGAACGTTCCACTTTCCACATCAAGCGGGGGGAGGCTAAATCTACAACACATTAAAAGAGTTAATACAGTAAAAGACCATCTATCCAGATACTCCAAAACTATGGAGTCTACACCAGAAATAAAACATTATTTTACACTGGTTCTTATAGGATTTGCATAAGATTTTACCTGGTACAATCAGTCAATTCCCACCATTTCAAAAACATTTTTTTAACAGTGTTTACTACTTTGCCCTCTCTCTAAGCGGAGTGAGTTCATGCCTGTGGCTTTACAGGTTGTAATAGGATTCAAGCATTAAGACGCTGGAGCTAGTCAGCAGGGACCTTGTACGATGTCATGAGGCATGAGTTTACACTAAACTACTAACATATTTCATTGGATTCACATTCAAAACATTTTTTTTTTAAATCCGTTTTATGCAAGTACGTGCCTCAAGAGTGGCCTACTATACTATAACACACTTGAACAGAGAAAAAAACATGTTTATAAGAACACAAAAACCCCAAAGAGAAATTCAACTACATATAAAAACCATTCTGATTTTCATAGAGCACTTTGAGTTACATGAATTCACTAGGCTTATAGTACATAGAAAACTTATAAAAAATCATATATATATATATATATATATATAAAAGCAACTTCATCCACTAGATGGCATTTTGTTGTGCCTCTTCTACTTATCCCATGTTTTCTGCAGTTGTTTGTTCTGGTTAGCAGCAGGGAGTGTGGAAGACCAGAGTCCGGAGAGATTAAATGACATTAACAGCAGAATACAACAGAGGTGTGAACGTCTGATTGAGGATAATCAATACTGGATGCCTAAATCAAATCAGGGTTGATCCATCATTGGCCCCCCATTCAATTCACTGTGTGTGAGAGAGAGTTAAAGTCTAAAATCCACAGGGGGGTTCACAAAGAATTCACCTTAGAATACTCTGCATGCCTTTTAGACCAGCATACGGTCATTAGCTAGTTACTGGTGGTGCCAAAATACAACGGGTTGGCAGTTTGGCCATGGTCTATTCACACACACAATTCCTTTCACACACACAGGGGCCCTGCCGGTTGAGTGGTGACGGTCCCCTACCACCACCACCACCAGCTGTCTCTGGGTCTATCTACGTCAGGGACAGCCAACGACACAGCCACAGTCAGGCAGCTAGACCAACCAGCCAGGACCCTGGAATTCAGACAAAGCCCCTGGGAGAGAGCACTGGTTGGTCCTGGCTCCCCAAACAATGACCCTAACTGGCCCTCTTTGTGTGATTGACAGGGTGCACTCACATGGAAAATGGTTCCCCTTTTGTTCCGTGGTCCCTTCTCTAATGGTGTGATGGGCTAGCTAGTGTATCACACGTCTGTGGCCGACTGATAAACTAGAGGACAGTCTCAAATGGCGCTATAGCGCTTGAGATGTGCGCAAGTAACATAATTATTGTGCTTAAATTGATGTTTACCTTCAATTGCCAAGTCATCTCAGAAAACCTTGTCATCTGGCATTGGAAGGGTAACATTCCTGAGTAATGAATGAGTCATAATGAGGAAGTGTTTGACCTGTAGTGGGGCAGTCGGCGCTGAAAGTCAGAATGATTAAGGGTCTGTCAATGGGACTTAAAAGTGTAAGAAGCATAAGGGAAACAGAGCCGATGGGTGTCTCTGGACAGAGTGATGTCTGATGACAGAGAGCCGAGGTAAAGTGGGCTAAAGGTCCTCCATGTTTCGAAACTTGGCATATCTCGCTCTCTGCCCCTACCCTCGCCCCCTACTCCCCAGATACTCCTCTGTGCCATTTAAGAGTTATTATCTAACCTGAAATAACAGCTGTGACACACAGAGAGAAGTCTGGACAATGGGTCCATTGTCTTCCTCAGCCAATGAGCATAGAGGCCCAGTCAGTCTCTACAGGACATGCAGCCCCCCTGCCTAAGTCATGACATGGGCAGTATATTTCTGCTGTATACAACCTAGATGAATCCCAAATGGCACCCTATTCCATATACAGTGCACTACTTTTGACCAGAGCCCTATAGGCCCTCGTGAAAAGTATTGTACTATAGAATAGGCTGCCATTTGGGACAAACCTAGACAGACAGCCAGAGGAGCATGAGAAAAACCACAACACTGGCTGGCTTTTCTAGTGTAAATATACACTCCAAGGCACTAGATATTAGTGTTGCACTGTATACCAAAAGTTCTGAGCTTTTTCGACATTAGAGCATGAAAAACGGTTTGGTACTAGAATTTTTTATTTTCTGTACTTCTGTCAAATGTGTCTCACGGATCAAGTCTGTCTATCCGCGCTGCCAAAACGAACGAGTGTGCTCGCATAATCCCTTAAAGTACTGTTTGTCCATTTTGAGACGGCGTAGCCAGTAATACATTCAATTCATCGAACTCAAGAAATCTGTCTTTAATTTGATTAATAAATGTGCATGAAAACGAGTCATCTCTCATTGAATAACAACAAAGACTATTGAAGAATCCCTACACTTGACCAAACGCCGACGAAGGGACGTAGACTTCAGCTCTGAATTTAGGCTTGCCTCCAGAAAAAAATGCGGTGTGCCTGAACAGCCTAAAAAAATGACTTTCTGAAGTCCAAAACTACACAAAATGTCGTCATAATATAAGCACGAACTCTACCGAATGTTTCCGCATGCGGACGCCTTTATAGCGCGAGCACACCGTGTCTGCTCCACAACCTGCACTGGGAGTCCTGGGCTGTTAGCTCCCCACTCATGCTGCATAGAAGTTAACACACTTGAATAATGTGACACTGAATGTAAATATGTTGAAAGTGTTCACAAAACAATCTCCATACAGGCTACAACACTTTATTATGCAGGAAGATACCAGTAGCTTCCAGCTTTGGAGGCTAACTTCCCTTTCTAGCTTACAGCTGAAGCTAACGTCAATTCACTACTCTCTGGTACTTTGTTTGAGAAACCATAATGAAAAATATGCTGATTTCAAAGCAGATTACCACCAAAACTTAACTCATTCGCTTAAATCAATATCTATTCCAAAAACGATCTATTCTGCCTCAGTTTACTGACTGTGTGAGAGAATAGGGCTCTGACGGCCACCCCACCAGTGTTGCCAACTAATTTTCAGGGTAAGTTGCTAGAGGCAGGTTGATTTTTTGCTAAATGACGCTGCGATGTCATTGCGTGATAACGTCAAATTGCGTCATTATGTAGAATACACACTAACGTTACTCAAATTGACTGGTCATCTCGGCGAAAAATATGATTAGACATTTGTTCAGGTACAGATTCCCACTCTTTTCTGGCTGTACAATTTTGATTGAGACATGTTGATTGATGTTGCAAGTTCAGTTCAAGATCAAACATTCGTGACCAACTACATTCATTGGGTTTTGCTCGTAGAATCCGTACTACTGCTGCTGCAGTCAGGCAACAATGATTAGCAATTTACTGAAATTGCTGCTGCCTGTCTTTTTTTTTCTTTTTTTTTTTTATTAACAACAAATCAATACATAAAGCACATGAGGGAACACAAGCATGCATAGATTACAAACAATGGACAATCGAGCTAGGGGGTACAATATCACATTACAATTACACAAGGACCTTAAGGGACATGCATATACTTACAATTCTAACAGCTTTTTTGTTAGTAGAGCATTTAACCGTCTTAAAATACAGTTCAATTTCTTTTTGTAGGGTACGAAAATGTGGTTTTCTGTTTGTAAATTTACATTTGTGTATATGAAATTTGGCCAAAAGAATAATGAAATTAATTACATAAAAATGATTCCGCTTATTTATATTGTATGTAAAGAATCCAAACAGTACATCTCTCCACAATAGTGTAAAATCTTCATAAATGTGTTCAATTATAAACCTACTGATGTCTTGCCACAGTTTTCTTACATGCATACAATGCCAAAAAAGATGCACAACTGTTTCTGGGTGGTCATTACAAAAGGAGCAATTTGAGTTGATGTTTTCCTTAAACTTCTTCATATAGTGGTTGGCAGGATAATATTTATGAATAATTTTAAAGGACATTTCCTTAAATTTGTTAACAAGTAGGTATGTTTGTGGCAACATCCAAACTTTTTTCCAACAGATATTATCAATAAATCCATTCCAAAAAGGCATGACATAAGGTATAGATACAACATATAACATAAGGTATAGATACAAGGATCGTATCGCTCTGTTGTTGAATGGACCAAAAGAGAAACAAATCTTTCCTACTGATGAGTCAACAGGGTCAATAGAAGGTAGGCTCTGAGGGTCAGGTCTTGACATGTTCCTGAATAACATAGCAACACATTGCTGCTGCCTGTCTCACGGGCTGAGCGCCTGCTGCTGACTTCACTCACAACGCACTTTTGGGGCGGCAGGGTAGCCTAGTGGTTAGAGTGTTGGACTAGTAACCGGAAGGTTGCAAGTTCAAACCCCCGAGCTGAACAAGGTACAAATCTGTCGTTCTGCCTCTGAACAGGCAGTTAACCCACTGTTCCTAGGCCGTCATTGAAAATAAGAATTTGTTCTTAACTGACTTGCCTAGTTAAATAAATAACATTTGCAGCCAGGCACGTGTGTTGTGACAGAGAAAATCGTTTTTGTGTAATTTAGAAGGGAAAATGCGTGCATTTTCGCGTTTGAGTCACTTTTCAAAAGTTGCTACAAGTTCAAAATACAATTTTAAAAGTAGCTAAATTTGTTGCTAGTTGTTGTTTGACAAAAACGTTGCCAGGGTAGTCTGAAAAGTTGCTAAATCTAGCAACAAAATTGATAAATTGGCATCCCTGCGCCCCACTCTTGCTAATGAATTTGCTAATGAATGACGTCATTACTGGTTAAAGATACTTTTAAACAGCACTTTCCCTATAGGGCAGTCTTCAATGTTCTCTACACTGGCTTTCTCTCACTGTTGTGTGAAGGGGTTAGTTTGCTCACATAATATAAGCCATGTACTGCATCCTGTCCCTGTTGGGTAGATATCTGTAAAAAAAAAAAAATACTTCACACTGCTTTACTAAGCATAGTAGATATCACGGATGAAAGAGTGTAAAAAAGAAAAAGGTTTTAAAAATAAAGACAGAAGTTCGCACCTAGTCCTAGTGTTACCATAACAAGCTGTGGCCTTGCCCTTTGTGGTTAAGTAATGATCAGTTAGCATTCCACTCTTCCAGTTCAAACTAAGGTATACTGTACTTTATGACCAAGCAATATTCTTTAAATGACATGTGTCTAGTATAATGACAGTCCTGATTATGCATGTCAGTGGTTAGAGTTGCACCAATATATAGTCCCTGTGACCATACACATTATCTTCACACATACGGTACCAGTCAAAAGTTCATTTGGACTTAGTGGGACTCACAAAAAATAATTTGTTTTTCAACAGGACAATGACCAAAAAAACACACCTCCAGGCTGTTTGACCAAGAAGGATAGTGATGGAGTGCTGTATCAGATGACCTGGCCTCCACAATCACCCAACCTCAACCCAATTGAGATGGTTTGGGATGAGTTAAACCGCAGAGTGAAGGAAAAGCAGCCAACAAGGAACTCCTTGAAGACTGTTGGAAAAGCATTCCTCATCAACCTGGTTGAGAGTGTGCCAAGCTGTCATCAAGGCAAAGCTTGGCTACTTTGAAGAATCTCAAATATATTTAGATTTGTTTAACACTTTTTTGGTTACTGCATTATTCCATGTGTGTTATGTCATAGTGTTGGTGTCTTCACTATTATTCTACAATGTAGAAAATAGCAAAAAATAAAGGAAAACCCTGGAATGAGTAGGTGCGTCTAAACGTTTGACTGGTACTGTACATAAAATATTGTTAACAAACCCCAACAAAGGTCAATGTGTGACTGCATCTTGTCCGCAACACCGATTACAACTGCTTTATGTATCATCCCAGCAGGTCAAAGTGTGTTGAAATGATACACCCCCAGCTGGTTCTGAAATGCCCTTTCTGAATGCACCGACTACAGTACACAGGACTCCTCGTTTCCAAGATAGTGTCTTTGTGGGTTAAGGTTAGCTTGTTTGACACTTTGCAGACACGAGTCCAGAGTGAAAGTAATTTGAACAAAAAACACTCTTCCTGATATGCCCAACTCTTATGTGCTGAATTTGGTATTGTCATGTCAGTTTAAGATAAAACAATATATTTATGCATATCCGTACGGGGGATGTATATACCGTTTTAAACACAGGGCACTTCTCAGCACAATGGGAGAGATGGTACCCAGCAATCACTCTATGATAGTTCCCATTGAGACATCTTGTATTGTACTCTTATTCAATGTCTGTCATATTCAATTCAATAGAAATGTATTGTGCCTAGGTGTAAGGGCAATTTAGTTGCAGCTCATAGCCTACCTTCTGACAACCAGGGCGAGGGTCTTGTGGGAGCTCTTGACCAGACAGACGGCCTCCTGCCTGGATCCACTGATGGGAACTGTGTTGATGTTGACGATCTCATCTCCCACCTGCAGGCTGACTGTCGCCGCCTTGCTGCCCTCCTCCACCTGAATCGCACAACAGGAATGTTTAATGAAAGGTGTTTATAAGTAGTTTATTCATCCTCAATAAAACAGTTATAACATACTGGGGCAAATTTTGAGATTTTGTGACTGGTAACATTTCTGAAGTGAAGAGTATAAGAAAACAATTGCACACAGATAGTGTTGGCAGGGGAAAAGGGGTAGTCTGATAGTGACGTGGATAAAATAACATGTTAGACTTAATTTCTCATTAGTGAAGTATATTTTAATAACAGCTCACTTTCCATAGTTCATCGGTTTAGAAGAATATCACATTCCATCCACAGACTGTTGACAGGACCTTCTCTTCAACACTGCCATGCTGGCATTGAGTCAACTTCATTAAAAATGGTCCCATCATATCCACCCTTCCAAATCCCCTCTATCCAGCCCCGTCTCAACGTTCAGAGGGGGACTAGTCTACTACTGACAAGCAAATGGAGCAAGTTACAAAGTACTGTGAGATGTATGATTTTGTAAATTCTATAAATCTAAAATGAACAAGATGGATTGTTATTTTCTGTAGCTTCTGAATGTAACGAACAGCTGGAGAACACAAGCAATATGGAGTAAACCCAATCCCTGTAAGAGATGGTGGCCAGTGACCATGGATCTGTGCTCAGTCCATTGTGTCCAGTCTGCACTGGAAGAATTATACTGTGGCAACCTGAGAGCTCTGATAAAAAATTTAACCATAAGCAACTTGAGAACGGTTGGAGCAGACTTGTTGCACATTTCATCACTTATTCTCTACACATACAGGAGTACAGGAGAGGGGAGGAGAATGGAAACTGATAAACAAACTGTTTCCTCATTCTGTTGGAGAGCAGCACTGACTGAGCCAATCCTGGTCTGCCAAACACACCTTATCTTCACTTCTGCATTCCCCACTGGTTCCTGGCACTGCTGTGATGAGTATGGAAGACAGCCGCAGCCCCCCCTCCCCCCACCCAAACACACATAGAACAAAACTAGTGGTGGCTAGAGGAGATGTGCTCAAGACATTGACCAGGGCAGAAGTTTAAAGGTGAAAATGTGCAACATACCAAAGGCATAAAAGGTGTGGGGACAGCCCCAACTATTTATGGACTGAGAAAACATGTCAGTGTTTGATGAAACACACACAGTTACCCAAACAGGAAACTACAGTGATGTTCCAGTGTTTAATCTCCACACAGCCTTATTTTCATATCAGGGGAAACAGGAAAGGTAAAAACCCATCTGTGACAGTGGAGAAATAAATATATTTATATTGTTTTTATTTGCATGATTGATCGATGGTACTTGTTATTGTTGTTAATTTGCACATTGCTGTTAATTTGCACGTTGTTAACTAGTGTGGCTAAAGTTAAGTCAATACGGTTCTCTGTATTCGTCTTCATCCTAATCATCATCATAGATAGATAAAGATAGATAGATATACCTTGGTTATGAGCAGTGGTTCTCGGTGCTCCAGTCCCCCTCTCAGAGTGAACCCCCAAGGGGCCCCACCAAACAGCATGACATCCACAAATCTATATTCAACATCATCCTTATTCCTGTCCCCGACAGCCGTGAATATGTCCGCGCCTAGGAAGGCTTTGACTTCTCTGGCTGATATCCTTAACTCGCTTCTGTAGTCGACGACGTCCATGGTGTTGAAGAGGGATGGGAATTCTGACAATCAGAAGTTCCCGACCAGCCCCCGTTTTATTTCACAAGAGAAAGATCAACTAACTTAGTCACTATAATTTGCTGTCATA
Organism: Oncorhynchus kisutch; assembly: GCF_002021735.2. Classification (NCBI taxonomy): domain Eukaryota; kingdom Metazoa; phylum Chordata; class Actinopteri; order Salmoniformes; family Salmonidae; genus Oncorhynchus; species Oncorhynchus kisutch. Next base: position 40,826,453 of record NC_034189.2, read on the forward strand.
TGTGAACACCTGCCATACTCGACAATGCGTTTAGCTGATGAATAACAACAACGCTCAGCTTGGACAGTTGTAGTTTATCCTGGTTAAGACAGCGAATCGATATAAACTGTCCTCTTTCTTTCCTTATGTTTTCCATCACAGACATATTTTCCCCGTCACACATAGTAACCAACGGTGACGAAATAACATAAACCTACCCTGCTCTCCAATTGTGCCTATTCAACAGGCATAATTTGATGCCTCACGCATCGTTTTCAACCAGCTGGCTTCTCTTTAAGCAAACAACAACCCAAAGTTTTGACACGTCTGAAAAAAAAACATGGTTAATGTTTAGAAAGAAAAAAAATATTAAATCAAATAATTTAGGCAAGCCTACTTGAGGAGAACAAGAAAATAAGACGGAGTTCGGTGAAAACCCAGTGTTGAAGGTCTGCACGGGACAGGCACCTGCGACGAGACACCTGCGCAGACAGAAATAGTAATGGCGTATTTTTGTATGCACTATAATCCGCCATGGTTCGTTCGATAAAAGCCTATGGAGAAAATGAATCGTGTTTTTGGATTAACTCCGAAAATAAAGTATGGTAAATACGAGCTTCGAACATGTTATTCTATGAGATCATCTTCCTCAGCTAATGTCACTTTGTGAGTTTTGACGAATTTATGTCATTAAAAAAAACCCACTTAAGGCTTCATAATTCGCTAAAGTAATGTTAACTGACTGATACTATATCATAGAACAAAACGTATAAACTCTCCTAAACTTGTGTTAACCTCAGACCTTATTTTTGGCGTTTGTCCCAAAACAGTATTATTTCGCCATTCAGTTTTCCCATAGGGATGGCTGAACGAAGCAGATGTAACTAATTTCCGGGTTTTAGGACCACAAGCTGGCGAGCAGAGGCGCGCGCTCTGGTCTAGCCGCGCGTGCTCCATCGTCAGACTAACATTATTAATGATTTCGATCTCTTTTGAGTTTCTCATGTGCAACATTTAATCAACACATTAAATATATTTGAGATTGTACTGCCCCCCAGTGGGGAGAAAAAAAACGTTCAAGAAAGTTTGTCAAATCGTATAGGTTCTTGAATGCAGCCAAATGCCTGCAATCACTCATGTGACCCGTTCGGGATGTTTTGTGTTTTTTTTTTTTTACAACGTCATTGTAATCAGAGGCCGCACGAAGACATTCCTGCAGAAGGTGATTTCGTCGCTTGGTCTAACATTTAGATTTTAAAAATGGTGAAAGTAACATTTAACTCGTCCTTTGGACAAAGGGATTTGAAGAAAGCATGCAATGCCGAAGCGCTTATTCCGGAGGAGAGGGTGAGTTGAGCTAAACCAATGTAGTTAATATTTGTTGCAACAAACGTGGAAAACGCAACTGTAACCGTTCAAACAACGTATAACCATAACTGAAACTAAGTAACGTCGATTAGAAACATGTCTAGATTCTTGGTAATTCAACCCATGACACGGGCGATGTCGGAAAATGGCTGCTACACAAATCATTTTCGGCAGACTGAGTGTTGTTCGCAGTTCCTGGCCTGGGTAGGACCGTGTTAGCTTTTCGATTCGGTGTTGATTTAGTAGAGGCCTGGAGGCTTGAAATACCTGAAGAACATTCAGGTCGTCTTTCCTATTCATTCGAACAGTTCTTCCTGTTTTGGTTATGAAGAGTAAAATGTAAATGCGTTTATGTAGACGCCATAGACAGTCGTGATCTGAATTGACCAAATTAGGTGTATTCATGTCTTAAGGTTGGTGTGTTGTCTTTCCTCCTGACAAAATGCATGCTGTGTACCGACGTTTTTGTTAACCTATCATTTGTTAGTAGATGCTGTATCAGCAATAAGAAGCCTGTGAGTCCAAACTCACCCCAAGCGCATGGATGAATGTTTACGGTTGGCGCAGGGTATTGCCCATAATAAAGGTACTAGAGGTCGACCGATTATGATTTTTCGATACCAATTATTGGAGGACCAAAAAAAGCCGATACTGATTAATCGGCCTATTTATTTATTTGTAATAATGACAATTACAACAATACTGAATTAACACTTATTTCAACTTAATATAATACATCAATACAAATCAATTTAGCCTCAAATAAATAATGAAACATGTTCAATTTGGTTTAAATAATGCAAAAACAAAGTGTTGGAGAAGAAAATGCAGTGCAATATGTGCCATGTAAGATAGCTAAGGTTTAAGTTACTTGCTCAGAACATGAGAACATATGAAAGCTGATGGTTCCTTTTAACATGACACTTCAATATTCCAAGCTAAGCGGTTTTAGGTTGTAGTTAATATAGTATTTATAGGACTATTTCTCTCTCTACCATTTGTATTTCATATACCTTTGACTATTGGATGTTCTTATAGGCACTTTAGTATTGCCAGTGTAACAGTATAGCATCCGTCCTCCTCCTCGCCCCTACCTGGGCTCGAACCAGGAACACATCGACAACAGCCACACTCGAAGCATCGTTATCCATCGCTCCACAAAAGCCGCGGCCCTTGCAGAGCAAGGGGAATAACTACTCCAAGTCTCAGAGCGAGTGACGTTTGAAACGATATTAGCGCGCACCCCGCTAACTAGCTAGCCATTTCACATCGGTTACACCAGCCATTAGGCTGATAGGCTTTAAGTCATAAACAGCGCATTGCTTGCGAAGAGCTGCTGGCAAAATGCACAAGTGCTGTTTGAATGAATGCTTACGAGCCTGCTGCTGCCTACCATTGCTCAGTCAGACAGCTCTATCAAATCATAGACTTAATTATAACATAACACACAGAAATGACCCGCCTTTGGTCATTAATATGGTCGAATCCGGAAACTATAATTTCGAAAACAAAACGTTTATTCTTTCAGTGAAATACGGAACCGTTTATCTAACAGATGGCATCCCTATGTCTAAATATTCTTGTTACATTGTACAACCTTCAATGTTATGTCATAATTACGTAAAATTCTGGTAAATTAGTACGCAATGAGCCAGGCTGCCCAAACTGTTGCATATACCGTGACTCTGCGTGCAATGAACGCAAGAGAAGTGACACAATTTCACCTGGTTAATATTGCTTGCTAACCTTAAATTTTTTTGTTTTATTGAATTTGACAGATTTTCTCCCCGATTTTGTGGTATCCAATTGTTTAGTAACTACTATCTTGTCTCATCGCTACAACTCCCGTACGGTCTCGGGAGAGCCGAAGGTTGAAAGTCATGCGTCCTCCGATACACAACCCAACCAAGCCGCACTGCTTAACACAGCGCCATTCAACCCGGAAGCCAACCGCACCAATGTGTCGGAGGAAACACCGTGCACTTGGCACCCTTGGTTAGCACGCACTGCGCCCGGCCCGCCACAGGAGTCGCTGGTGCACGATGAGACAAGGATTTCCCTACCGGCCAAACCCTCCCTAACCCGGACGACGCTAGGCCAATCGTGCGTCGCCCCACGGACCTCCCGGTCGCGGCCAGTTACGACAGAGCCGGGGCGCGAACCCAGAGTCTCTGGTGGCACAGCTGCAGTACAGCACCCTTAACCACTGCGCCACCTGGGAGGCCCAAAAATATATACTTCTGTGTATTGATTTTTAAGAAAGACATTGGTGTTTATGGTTAGGTACAGTCGTGCAACGATTGTGATTTTTTTCGCAAATGTGCTTTTGTTAAATCACCCCCCAGCGTTGCATCGATGATATGCAACGCAGGACTCGCTAGATAAACTAGTAATATCATCAACCATGTGTAGTTATCAACCACATGTATTATGTTAGTTATAACTGATTGTTTTTATAAGATAAGTTTAATGCTAGCTAGCAACTTACCTTGGCTTCTACTGCATTTGTGTAACAGGCAGGCTCCTCGTGGAGTGCAATGAGAGGCAGGTGGTTAGAGCGTTGGACTAGTTAACCGTAAGGTTCCAAGATTGAATCCCAGAGCTGACAAGGTACAAATCTGTCGTTCTGCCCCTGAACAAGGCAGTTAACCCACTGTTCCTAGACCGTCATTGAAAATAAGAATGTGTTCTTAACTGACTTGCCTAGTTAAGTAAAGGTGGGAGAAAAAAAACGGCGTCCAAAAATACCGATTTCCGATTGTTATGAAAACTTGAAATCTGCCCTAATTAATCGGCCATTCCGATTAATCGGTCGACCTCTAAAAGGCACAGTGCATTCGAAAGGTATTCAGACCCCTTCACTTTTCCACATTTTGTTACATTACAGCTTTATTCAAAAATCGATAATTAAAATGTTTAAAAAAATACTCCTCAAAGTACACACAATACCCCATAATGACAAAGCGAAAAGGTTTTTAGAAAGTTCATAAAAATTGAGGCCTCCTGAGTGGCGCAGCATTCTAAGCCACTGTATCGCTGTGCTTGAGGTGTCACTACAGACCCAGGTTCGATTCCAGGCTGTCACAACCAGCCGTGACCTGGAGTCCCATAGGATGGAGCACAATTGGTCCAGCGTCGTCCGGGTTAGGGGAGGGTTTGGCTGAGGGGGCTTTACTTGGCTCATTGCGCTCTAGCAACTCCTTGTAGCAGCCCAGGAACCTGCAGGCTGACCTCTGTTGTCAGGTGAACGGTGTTAACTCCGACACATTGGTGCAGCTGCCTTCGGGTTAAGAGGGCGGGTGTTAAGAAGTACTGTTTGGCGGGTCACGTTTCGGAGGACACATGACTCAACCTTCTCCTTTCCTGAGCCCTTTAGGGAGGTGACGCGATGAGACAAGATCGCAATTGAATATCATGAAATTGGGGAGAAAATGGGGTAAAATACAACAAAAAAACAAATACCTTATTTACATAAGTATTCAGACTCTTTGCTATGAGACTTGACATTGAGCTCGGGTGCTTCCTGCTTCCAGTGATCATCTTTGAGATGTTCCTACAACTTGATTGGAGTCCACTTGTGGTAAATTCAAATGATTGGACATGATTTGGAAAGGCACATACCCACAGTTGACAGTGCATGTCAGAGCAAAAACCAAATCATGAGGTCAAAGGAATTGTCTGTAGTGCTCCGAGACAGGATTGTGTCGAAGCACAGGTCGGGGGAAGGGTACCAAAAATGGAAGAAGTTTTGAACCACCAAGGGATCTTCCTAGAGCTGGCTGGCCGCCCGGCCAAACTGAACAATCTGAGGAGAAGGGTCTTGATCAGGGAGGTGATCAAGAACCTGATGGTCACTCTGACAGAGCTCCAGAGTTCCTCTGTGGAGATGGTTGTCCTTCTGGAAGGTTCTCCCATCTCTGCAGCCCTCCACCAATCAGGCCTTTATGGTAGAGTGGCCAGACGGAAGCCACTCGTCAGTAAAAAGCACATGACAGCCTGCTTGGAGTTGGCCAAAAGGCAGCCAAAGGACTCTGACCATGAGAAAGAAGATTGAACTCTTTGGCCTGAATGCCAAGTGTCACATCTGTAGGAAACCAGGCACCGATCATCACCTGGCCAATCCCATCCCTACGGTGAAGCATGGTGGTAGCAGCATCATGCTGTGGGGATGTTATTCAGCAGCAGGGACTGGGAGACTAGTCAGGATTGAGGGAAAGATGAATGGAGCAAAGTACAGAGAGATCCTTGATGAAAATCAGCGTTACCCATCGCCCCACAAAAGCCGTGGCCCTTGCAGAGCAAGGGGAATAACTACTCCAGGTCTCAGAGCGAGTGACGTTTGAAACACTATTAGCGCGCACCCCGCTAACTAGCTAGCCATTTCACATCGGTTACACCAGCCATTAGGCTGATAGGCTTGAAGTCATAAACAGCGCTGTGCTTGCGAAGAGCTGCTGGCAAAACGCTCGAAAGTGCTGTTTGAATGAATGCTTACGAGCCTGCTGCTGCCTACAATCGCTCAGTCAGACTGCTCTATCAAATCATAGACTTAATTATAGCATAATAACACAGAAATACGCGCCTTTGGTCATTTAATATGGTTGAATCCGGAAACTATAATGTCTAAATATTATTGTTACATTGTACAACCTTCAATGTTACAATCTGGGTAGAAGGGTCTTGATCAGGGAGGTGATCAGGGAGGTTCACTCATGACTACACGGCCAGGCATGACTCCAACACCATTAAGTTTGCTAATGACACAACCGTGGTAGGACCGAGCACGCCCCCCTTCTCATCGATGGGGCTGTAGTGGAGCAGGTTGAGAGCTTCAAGTTCCTTGATGCCCACATCACCAAAGTAACATGGTCCAAGCACACACAGACAGTCGTGAAGAGGGCATGACAAAACCTATTCCCCCTCAGGAGACTGAAAAGATTTGGCATGGGTCCTCAGATCCTCAAAATGTTTTACAGAGCATCCTGACGGGTTGCATCACTGCCTGGTATGGCAACTGGTTGGCCTCCGACCGCGAGACACTACAGAGGGTAGTGTGTACGGCCCTGTACATCACTGGGGCCAAGCTTCCTGCCATCCAGGACCTCTATACCAGACGGTGTCGGAGGAAGGCCCTAAAAATTGTCATACTCCAGCCACACTAGTCATAGACTGTTCTCTCTGCTACCACACAGCATGCGGTACCGGAACGCCAAGTCTAGGTCCAAGAAGCTTCTAAACAGCTTCTACCCCCAAGCCATAAGACTCTGGAACAGTAAATTAAATGGCTACCCACCATTTGGGTTGTCGTTGCCCCCCCCCCCCCCCCCCCCCATTATTTGTTATTCTTATCTCAATTTGTTAGGGACTTTTTAAAACTGCATTGTTCGTTAAGGACTTGTAAGTAAGCATTTCACTGTAAGGTCTACTATACCTGTAGTATTCGGCGCACATGACGAATACTTTTGATTTGAAGATTGACCTTCCAACAGGACAATTACCCTAAGCACACAGCCAAGACAATGCCCGAGTGGCCCAGCCGGAGCCCGAGTGGCCCAGCCGGAGCCCGAGTGGCCCAGCCGGAGCCCGAGTGGCCCAGCCGGAGCCCGAGTGGCCCAGCCGGAGCCCGAGTGGCCCAGCCGGAGCCCGAGTGGCCCAGCCGGAGCCCGAGTGGCCCAGCCGGAGCCCGAGTGGCCCAGCCGGAGCCCGAGTGGCCCAGCCGGAGCCCGAGTGGCCCAGCCGGAGCCCGGGCTTGAACCCGATCGAACATCTCTAGAGAGACCTAAGAATAGCTGTGCAGTGCCATTCCCCTTCCAACCTGACAGAGCTTGAGAGGATCTGCAGAGAAGAATGGGAGAAACTCCCCAAATACATGTGTGCCAAGCTAGTAGCATCATACCCAAGAAGACTCGAGGCTGTAATCACTGCTTTGTCATTGTGGGATATTGTGTGTAGATTGATGAGGGAAAACAACTATTTAATCCATTTTAGAATACAGCTGTAAAGTAACAAAATGTGGAAAAAGGGAAGTGGTCTGACTACTTTCCAAATGCAAAGTATCTGGGTGGATACATGGTTCCATTGGAAATAGAATGCAGATGAGATTACAAGTCGATAGAGAATCTGAGTGAGTTGAGGAATAATAGCAGAGGAATGCAGCAGCCAGGGACAGACCTGGGGAGAAAATGCCCTTGCACAGAAAGACCTGGCCATCATGTCTGTTTCACCTGTAGGGGAGCAGTTTGGACAGTCAGACGGGTGAGATTAAATGCTAATATCCTGGATAAGGTGTCAGACTAGTGAAGGTCTGTGACATGACCAGACAGCATGGTCCACAGAGACCATCCATGAGCCACCTCCTTATTCCTGACCTGTAGCCATGTTAAAAAGCTAACCTGAAGTGAGGAGTGAGACAAGCATGTCCATCATTCAATAGCCCCAGTATCTGTTGCAAATGTTGGATTAATGAAAATATGCACCTTGGTTTACCTCAAGCACGTCTCTGTATCGACACTGGACTAATGGGGAGGAAAAACAATATGTTCTTCCACTAAAGTACAAGCATGGGGATCTCTCAGATCTGTTTCCTCATCTGATCTCCAGGGAGAGCTAGAGCTGTTGACATCCACTCTTTTGTTTCAATACGAACCCCACCCCAACTCTGCATAAACAACTTCAGAAAGTTCAGGAAAAGGGCCTGCTGCCAAATTACAACATGTGCCCCTGGGCTCCGTAATATTAAAGTGAGGGAGCAAAAACGACAGAGATGGTGGAGTAGCCTAAAAGATGAGGCAGTAAATGAGTAATGGTTAGAATGTCTTGAAGAAGTAGATGATGGAAAGGAGGTGTGAGGTCACAGAGAAGCGAGGGAGGGTTGGTGAGAAAGGGAGGTTTAGCTGTGTGTTTTGAAGGGTACGTTACATAAGCACCCCTCTCACTATTACCATAACTTAAATAACTTAAATAACATAAATTCAATATTACCATAACTGATATCCACAGAACACACCACAGCTGTATTGTGCTTGCATAGTCACACTATTTGAATCAAACACCGTTTGGCTATGTTGTGTTGGAGCGATTTTTATTTGAACAACAAAGAGGACGTATAGAGGTCAGTTTTCTTAATGCTAGCCATGATTCGTCTGGGCTGACAGCCTACTGTTCATTGAGAAAGGTTGATGGGTTGAACCTATGTAATGGAACACAGGCAGAGATGCGGGTATTGCGAGAGGCTGCCTGTAGGCTCTACTCTGTATGTTATAGAGGACCACAATGGCAAGAAGTCTTTTGACTTTTTTGTTTTATGTATCCTCTGCAATTTTAATATAGGCCTATGTACTTTATCTGTTGCCTGGTGTAATGTATTTTAAGTGATCAAATCAAATGTGCATGCACTATATTTGTCTTCTTGCTCTCAGGACCTGGAGGATGGCATGCGAGTGCGTCGGCAGTCCAAGGTGTGCTGCTGGTACAGGTGCCTGGGCCTGGCTCTCATGCTGTCAGGTGTGGTGGTGGGAGGGGCCTACCTTTACAAGACCTACATACTGGTGAGGGACTGTTGGTTAGACCCCTATAATGCCATAGGCTCAACTATATACTGAACAAAAATATAAACGCAACCATTTCAATGGTTTTACAGTTCATATCGGGAAATCAGTCAATTTAAATATTCATTAGGCCCTAATCTATGGATCTCACATGATTGGGCAGGGGCGCAGCCATGGGTGGGGCCAGCCAATCAGAATGAGTTTTCCCCCACAAGGGCTTTACTACGGACAGAAATACTCCTCAGTTTCATCAACTGTCGGGGTGGCTGGTCTCAGACGATCCCGCAGGTGAAGAAGCCAGATGTGGAGGTCCTGGGCAGGCGTGGTTACGCGTGGTCTGCGGTTTTCATACCAATTAGACGTACTGCCAAATTCTCTTAAACGACGTTGGAAGCAGCTTGTGGTATAGAAATGAACATTCAATTCTCTGGCAATAGCTGTAGTGGACATTCTTGCAGTCAACATGCCAATTGTACTCTCCCTCAACTTGAGACATCTGTGGCACTGTGTTGTGACAAAACTGTACATTTTAGAGTGGCCTTTTATTGTCCCCAGCACATGCGTAATGATAATGCTGTTTAATCAGCTTCTGAATATGCCACACCTGTCAGGTGGATGGATTATCTTGGCAAAGGATTAATGCTAACAGGGATGTAAACAAATTTGTGCACACAATTTGAGAGAAATAAGCTTTTTGTGTTTATGGAACATTTCTGGGATCTTTTATTTCAGCTCATTAAATGTGGGACCAAGACTTAACATATTGCGTTTTTATATTTTTGTTCAGTGTAGTTAAAGATGCCTTTCCTTGGTTAGAGGACACATTTGCATAAACTGTGGGCTGGTTTCTCAGACACAGATTAAGCCTAGTCTTGGACTTTTGAATCAGCCCCTAATCAGGAGATATTTCTGGGAAACCAGCCCAGTGTGCTAGCTATCTACAGTGTTGGTAAGGTAGAGCGAGTCAGGGTGAGAGACAAGTCCTCACTGTTGTCGTCTTCCCTTGACTTCCTCAGGAGCGCAGGGTGTATTGGTGCGGGGTGGATTACCTTGAGCAGGACTACATGGTTCAGGATGAGGACGAGGTGGTCTTGCCCTCTGCGCTGAGACACATCCAGGAGAGCATCCGTGTGCTGGAGGAGGTGGAGCTAATCAACGTGCCCGTGCCCGAGTTCTCAGACAGCGACCCGGCCGACATCGTCCATGACTTCAAAAGCGTGAGAAGAGAACACTGCTACACACACACACACACAAACCAGGTTTCCATCCAACCTTTTTAATGCGACTGAAGTACATGTCTGATAGTCACGACAGGCCGAAACAACTGAACATTTGTCGGTCAACTTTCCGAATGTCGACAACCCTAAATACACTAGACAAGGTGAGCTCTTTTGTGTTAGTAAAATGAATTGTGAGAAAAGTCGGTGGAAACGCTTTTATGTGCAAATATTGATATAATAACCATCACATCGCAGTAAACTTGGGTCACTCGATGACATGTGCACCTCTCACTGCGACTTGTTTGGGAACCATGCAGTTTATTAGGCTACAGATTAAATCCGTTTTGAAGAACTTCGGAGTGGTGAACGTGGAAGGTAATGACCACGGTGCGCCTTTCCAATAAATATCCAGAGTCTTATTCTGGCGACATGATCAGCAAATGCTTGGCTGCCGTTTTGACAAATCAAAAATCTTGCTCTTTTGTCCATAATCTTGTCGTGTAGACTCATACTCCCATATGTATCTGAGCTGTTGGCTTGAGCGCATTTGGCAATACCAGAGTGGGCACACTGAAAATCTGATGGAAACCCATTTAACTTGTATGTTTTTATTTGGTTCATGGGAATTTAACTGCAAAAGGTGTTAAGTCATCAAGCACAGCCTTTTATCCACAACAAGTCAATTTGATGAAATGCATCTCTGGTGGGCGAATGTGCATGTTGTTTTTATGTGGATTTAAGAAAATTCACATGAATCTGTTTAACTGGATGGAAACCTACACACACACACACACAGTGGTGTGAATTGTTGAGAAATACTGCATATGTGACATCACAGAGCTCGGTCTATCTAGCTGCTACCATGCATTTACGGCTCAAAGAGGAAAGTCATTCCTCAGATTTCTAGAAACCAGTAAGTGTTCAATACTGTGTTAATAAAACACTTGCTGAATTGAAGTTGAACGTAATCGTGTGTGTTGAGGTCTGAGGTTTGAATGTAAAGTACCTCTGGGTGTTTTTGTAGCGTTGGATCGAATTCCTTTCCTCCTCCTCAGAGGCTGACAGCCTACCTGGACCTGAGCCTGAACAAGTGCTACGTCATCCCCCTCAACACCTCCATCGTCATGCCTCCCAAAGACTTGCTGGAGCTGCTCATCAACATCAAGGTACCTGTAACACACACATACGACTGGAGCTGCTCATCAACATCAAGGTACCTGTAACACACACACACATACGACTGGAGCTGCTCATCAACATCAAGGTATCTGTAACACACACACATACGACTGGAGCTGCTCATCAACATCAAGGTACCTGTAACACACACACACAGACGACTGGAGCTGCTCATCAACATCAAGCTCCTGTAACACACACACATACGACTGGAGCTGCTCATCAACATCAAGGTACCTGTAACACACACACACACATACGACTGGAGCTGCTCATCAACATCAAATCAAATCAAATTTATTTATATAGCCCTTCGTACATCAGCTGATATCTCAAAGTGCTGTACAGAAACCCAGCCTAAAACCCCAAACAGCAAGCAATGCAGGTGTAGAAGCACGGTGGCTAGGAAAAACTCCCTAGAAAGGCCAATACCTAGGAAGAAACCTAGAGAGGAACCAGGCTATGTGGGGTGGCCAGTCCTCTTCTGGCTGTGCCGGGTGGAGATTATAACAGAACATGGTCAAGATGTTCAATGTTCATAAATGACCAGCATGGTCGAATAATAATAAGGCAGAACAGTTGAAACTAGAGCAGCAGCACAGTCAGGTGGAAGTTGAAACTGGAGCAGCAGCATGGCCAGGTAGACTGGGGACAGCAAGGAGTCGTCATGTCAGGTAGTCCTGGGGCATGGTCCTAGGGCTCAGGTCAGTTGAAACTGGAACAGCAGCATGGCCAGGTGGACTGGGGACAGCAAGGAGTCATCATGTCAGGTAGTCCTGGGGCATGGTCCTAGGGCTCAGGTCCTCCGAGAGAGAGAAAGAAAGAGAGAAGGAGAGAATTAGAGAACGCACACTTAGATTCACACAGGACACCGAATAGGACAGGAGAAGTACTCCAGATATAACAAACTGACCCCAGCCCCCCGACACATAAACTACTGCAGCATAAATACTGGAGGCTGAAGGTATCTGTAACACACACACAGATGACTGGAGCTGCTCATCAACATCAAGGTACCTGTAACACACACACAGATGACTGGAGCTGCTCATCAACATCAAGGTACCTGTAACACACACACAGATGACTGGAGCTGCTCATCAACATCAAGGTACCTGTAACACACACACACATACGACTGGAGCTGCTCATCAACATCAAGGTACCTGTAACACACACACAGATGACTGAAGCTACTCATCAACATCAAGGTACCTGTAACACACACACAGATGACTGAAGCTGCTCATCAACATCAAGGTACCTGTAACACACACACAGATGACTGGAGCTGCTCATCAACATCAAGGTACCTGTAACACACACACACATACGACTGGAGCTGCTCATCAACATCAAGGTACCTGTAACACACACACAGATGACTGAAGCTGCTCATCAACATCAAGGTACCTGTAACACACACACAGATGACTGAAGCTGCTCATCAACATCAAGGTACCTGTAACACACACACAGATGACTGGAGCTGCTCATCAACATCAAGGTATCTGTAACACACACACACGGATGACTGGAGCTGTTTATGTATTTCAATATTTTTTTTTTAATCTATCAAATGTTGAAGGAAATAATGTTAATTAAGTGTGTGAGTTGCTCCCCCCTAGGCTGGTACCTACCTTCCCCAGTCCTACCTGGTCCACGAGCAGATGATGGTGACTGAGCGTCTGGAGAACGTTGACCAGCTGGGATACTTCATCTACAGCCTCTGCAAGGGCAGAGACACCTACAAGTTGGAACGCAGAGAGACCATACTGGGTTAGTACTGCTGACACACGCACCATACTGGGTCAGTACTGCTGACACACGCACCATACTGGGTCAGTACTGCTGACACACGCACCATACTGGGTCAGTACTGCTGACACACGCACCATACTGGGTCAGTACTGCTGACACACGCACCATACTGGGTCAGTACTGCTGACACACGCACCATACTGGGTCAGTACTGCTGACACACGCACCATACTGGGTCAGTACTGCTGACACACGCACCATACTGGGTCAGTACTGCTGACACACGCACCATACTGGGTCAGTACTGCTGACACGCGCACCATACTGGGTCAGTACTGCTGACACACGCACCATACTGGGTCAGTACTGCTGACACACGCACCATACTGGGTCAGTACTGCTGACACACGCACCATACTGGGTCAGTACTGCTGACACACGCACCATACTGGGTCAGTACTGCTGACACACGCACCATACTGGGTCAGTACTGCTGACACACGCACCATACTGGGTCAGTACTGCTGACACACGCACCATACTGGGTCAGTACTGCTGACACACGCACCATACTGGGTCAGTACTGCTGACACACGCACCATACTGGGTCAGTACTGCTGACACACACACTTTTTAAGATGTACCCCGAATAGTCATGTATTGACCATTTTGTGAAATTCCTTTGGCCCCTTGGTGGACCTGAGAACACACAGCATTATACTCTGGCCAATGAACAGGTGCCATAGCAGATGTTTTATATAGGTCTACACACACCCATTTTTAATACATATTCCTTCATCTGTACCTTGCAGGCAGGGAGAAGCGTGAAGCCCTGAACTGCAGGACGATCCGTCACTTTGAGAACAAGTTTGTGGTCGAGACACTCATCTGTGATCCTTAAAGTGAAAGGGGACTGGCTGCTTCAGACACATCATGTATAGTTTCACTCACTGTCTGCAGTGAGATTTTTTTTTAACCCTTCTCTCTCTCCCATATCACCCCTCATAGATCCTTTACTATTCTGTACTGCTGGTAGTTTTGAGAGTTGTCAAATTTAAGTCCAGATGATTCCAAGTCAATACTGTTGTATAAAACTAATGAATTTTTCACTTTGTGTAAAGTACCATTTATTTGGGGGCAACTCTTCTCTTCAAAGAATAAGATATGTGTTCAGCTTTTCTTTACTCTGGGGTTTATTATTGTTAAAGAAAGTGTTTAAATGGACACTTAAGTCAGTTAATTACACTGTTATCAGGTATAACTAGATTGATGAAATATAAACTCAATGAGAATATGCTTACTTTAGCATAGCATTTTTGTATCTGCTGTCACAAGTACAGTGGGATGAATCTCATACCCCACAGGTCCGTCTGAAAACAGAGCACGTGGTAACTAACATGTTAATATAGTCTGTAAAAAGGAAGATTAATACCACAATAAATCTTAATCGTTTTATTGGTTTTTGTTCTCATGGTTTTACAAATATGATATTTCTAAAGTTAAACTTTTTTTTACTGTGCAACACAATGGCATTATGGACTGTTTTAACTTGACATCCAGAGAGATCTTGGTCTGAGGGAATAGAACACTTGTTCTTACACTTATATTCTCCATTTACACACTAAATGAATGGCTCCTCCTGGAGTAGTCAAATCCCATAACTTTATTGATCTTCAGGTGTTGGGATAAAAAGTTGCCATGGATTTAGCTTACACTTTAGTCTTTGGATGAGGCTGGTTTAGTAGTACCTGGGGTTGCATTTAGCGTTGCACAGCATTGTGGAACATTGCAGATACATGTCCTGAATAGAGCTGACATGAGTCCTTATGCTACATGTCAGAGGCATGTTTAATCTACATAACATATCTGAATATTCCAAAAGGTTGCGCTTCGCTGACCTTGCCCCTAGGGTCCAGTTCTGGGGCCAACTGGGTTTCAGACACCACTACAATATTACGAAAAATGGCATGCAAGAAAAGACGCACTTTCAATAAAAAATAAAGGATTTGACTGACAGACAAGCACAGAGCCCTCAGACACGGCCAAGCACATTGGAAATAATACTTGTACCTCAAACACTCAATGCATCGGTTTTGGTGCCGGTTTGTAATCAACGGCCGGCTTTTATGCTCATTTTAATTAGTCCTCATCCGAGGCAGTAATACAGCTTAATTTTATAATTTCAGTAACAATTATCTTACTACAAATGTATGTGCTTTCAATTCCAAACAACTCAAATATCTACATTTTCAAACCCATCCCACTGGCTATTTTTATTGCAAATGGAAGTGATACCTTACACACACACACACACTTCAATATGGCACAAGCTTCCTTTATCACCTATAAATGCATCATGAAACCCCACCTGTCAACGATGGTAATATGGGTGAATATTTAAAACCAAACCAATAACCACACCATATCTGAAATATTAAGACAGGAATAATATAGAAAAGGAGACTAATGAATATTTTTTTCCCCAAAAACATGCAGTCTGCCACCCTTTGAGGTCCCACTACAATAAGAATGAAATATTGAAATCGTTGATGCAAATGAGTGGCCAGAATGTGTCTACCTAAAAGGTGGCTTCCTGACAGTCCCTCTAACAAGACAGGCAAAATCAATCTCTTCTGTCTTGATTACAAGGTGAGGCAGTGACTTAAGACACTAATTTTGCAATTTGAGTTATCCTTTCTACTTTGGGCCAGACGGCTATCTCTGTTTCTCAAACTTGTTTTGTGCCATTGAAGCGGTCTTCAATTAGAGCTGACCAAATCAGTGTCATCATCTCAGGGACCAAAGGTTGAGAAACAACTGCTCTACCTAACTATTCTGATACTAGAAGTGAGGCAAGTGCAGTAGTGACTGAGCATGCTCTAAGCCCTAGTGTTTTAAGCTAACCTAGCTAGTCATTAACTACTGAATCCAAACTGAAGAGAGTTTCATAGTTCTTTTCCCCCCCGTCTTACCTGCCACTAATGTCTGTTTTGTCAGGGACTGTCAAGCTTTGTTGTGTTGCCAAACTTGACATCATATAAAGTTCAAGCGCAATAGTCCATCTCATCCCACTAACCAATAGGAGCTCCTGGTTTTAAATAAAATATGAGTCTAGAAAGGCTCTGGGAATGTCAGGAGAGAAAATATTGGAAAGCATTCTCATCTAATGTCTTCTCTTGGGCTGAGAGTAGAGAACTTCATCGGGATCATCTGACAAATATTTCTATCCTTAAATCAGCAGCCCTGCCTGCCGTACCATCCCTCCCTATATAATACATGGTCCAAATAAATACAACTTTAAAATAAGCGCAAACGGGCAAAAGGTAATGAGAAAAATATTTTTTTAAATCACAATAATCCTTGTGGCCTTCCTTATAATAATAGTAAAGACAAAATGAAGCCCTAATAGTACATACAAAAACCACCACCATAAAGTCTCATATCATTCAAAAACACAGGGAATATCTACAAGTGGCCGTTGTACAATGTACTTCATCTGGTAGACCGGTTGAGGATAGTTGTATACTCTTCATGAACCCTCGTCGACTTCCACAATGTGATCATGCTCTGCCTAACAAAGTCTTTGACCATCCTATCTACACCTCTCCTCAGTCGGCGTAGTGCATGATGGACTCGACGTAGTTCCCGGGGAAGAGGCCGGTGGTGCCACTCATCGTTCCTTCGTACCAGCCGTCGTCGTTCTTCTTGATTACGTAGATGATGGCGCCCTCGTTGAAGGACAGCTCGTCCTCCTTGTCCGCCGCGTAGTCGTAGATCGCCACCACTGTGCACCAATGAGAGAGGAGGATGTTAGAGGAACGAAGAGGTCAGGGGAGATGGGTAGAGGACAGGGAGATGAGGGCGAAAGACAGAGGGAAGAACAGGAGAAGTGGACAGGGCAGGGGTTAGATCAGGGTGGCAGGGGTTAGATCAGGGTGGCAGAGAGAATCACTCGCTACCTTTCTCCATGTAGGTGCGTGGGGCCCACGGGGGGTCCTCCTCTGCGTAGGGATCACTGTACTCCACAACGGCCGACTCTTCCTCCTCCTCCTCATCATCCTCATAGTCCTCTGGAGGTGGAGGGGGCGGGGTGGGTTCCTCAAACACAGCTTCTTCTATGGGGGGTGGGGGAGGGGGCACGTCTGAGACTGGGGGGGGGGGGGGGGGGGGGGGGGGGGGGGGGGGGGGGGGGGGGGGGGGGGGGGGGGTGTTACAGCAGTCAGAAACCACCATGCCTACATTCCACTGGTTGGTTAGTTACATGTTGACTGACACTGGCATTCCCATGCATAGGGCTGCAGTGGTTGTTTGGGTATCCATGCTGAAAGTGTAAAGATAAACTGGGGGAAAGGAGAACAATTTCAACGTGCACAGATGAGAAGTTGATGGATAGTTCAGCTTTGAAGTATCGACAAAAATAGACTCACGTCGTGAGTAAAATAAACACATGCACGAGGGAGCCACTGCGAAGACGAGGCAACAAGGCAGAGGAGCTAAAAGCCACTTACTGGTCTCCTGTACCCGAGCCACAAAGCCCATCAGAGGGAGCTGGGGAGTGATCTGCATGGACGGGGGAGGGGGGGCAACAAGAGGACCTGCTACAGACACACCACAGGAGAAGCGGGGAGAGAGGAGAAAGAAAGAGGGAAGAAAAAGAGCAGCAGATTGTAATTAGGAAAGAAAGAAAGGAGAGGAAGGAAGGCAGAAAGAGAGATGTGGTGGAATTAGAATTTAGAACATGATAGAAGCCAGTTAGATCAGTAGGCAGACTAGGCATTAAAAAGGGCTAAATCAAGAGCAGGAATCCTTTCACACAAAAAAAAGACAGCGAGCTGCCGGGACCTAGGCGCCTTGTGCCTTCCCATAGGTTCACCTGTCTGCTGAAATCAAATGGCATTTTCGTGTATGAATTTAATACTCTGAGAACTCACAAAATGACAGTTTGCTTCCACAAGATCTAAAAACTTTTGTCAGATAGTATTTAATGTTTTTTAACCAAACTCTCAGCCAAGTAACAGAAATAATATGGGTCGGTATACATTTTGTTCCTACAAATGAGTTACAGGATGGACCAGGAGCCCAAACGCTCCAGGATCCAAACCAGACAATGATATATGAAAGGAATCTCTAAAATGCAGACTCAATATCTAAACACAAAAGACAATTTGCGTTCTGGTAGGAGTGATAGTGTTGCTGGTTAGGGCTGTTACCTGGGACCTGGTTGAAGTGGGGTCCTCCGTTGGGCTGGTTCAGGGCCAGGGGCATGTTGGAGTTGGGCTGGCCCGTCAATGACGCGGGCCGGCGGTACGGCAGAGACCCCCCCACCGCAGGAGGGTTCAGTGGTTGCACCGGTCGGTTCATGCTGAAGAACTGGGGGGCACCTGGCGTACAGACAGCATAGGGAACAAGAGAGATTTTGGTACGGTGTAGCTATGTCGCTGAACTTAGCACTTCTGGTTCCCGTCACATGATGCACTTAATTAATGGGATCAATTTAAGCACTTTGCTGTTTTTGGTATTCAGACATCGTCAAAGACCCTTTTCAACATCACTTACTGTAAGAACACAAGAACAATTTAACTCATGCACAAGTTGTGATGATAGCATGCAGGTGGTGACTGGGAGCGATGGGAGAGAGTTGCCCTAAGGACGGAATGAGAGACGCCCAGAGGAAAAAGGAAAAGACAGAGTGACAGATCAGACAGTGAGAGGGAGGGTGATGGAGGAATTCTGATCATGCAGAGGTGGAGAATGACTGGCCCACGTGACAACATGCCTGCTGGTACACAGACAGATACAGGTCCTGGGATGATGGGAGAGATGGATGTGATCCTAGGATGATGGGAGAGATGGATGTGATGCAGGGGTGGTGGTGGTGGGACACTCACCTTGTGCGGGGGTGCTGAAAGCAGCAGGGCCGGTGCTAGTGACGGCAGTGGGGAGCTGGGGTGGGGGTGGGGGCACGGGTGGACCCTCAGGAGGGGGGGGTGGGGGAGGGGTTAGGAGCTAGAGAGAGTACAGGGAGGCCATCAGGTGGGACGGGAGTAGTGGTGGTAGTGGGAGGTGGCTTAGCAGGGTTGGGAAGGGCAGGGGCAGTACCTGCACCATCAGCAGGTGGGAAAGGGAGGAAGGCAGTAGAAAAAAGAGGAAAGGAAAAGGAAAGACAGGAGAGGGAGATAAAGACAGGTGCTCAGACACTATCAAGGGGGAAGGAAGGAGAGAGTTTAAAGTAGTCTGACAGACCGTATTGCTCTTTAGAGAGCTAGTAGGCGGAGCTTAGACAGTGGGCAAGTTATGGGTCCAGACCTTACCTGGGAATGCTGTGGGGGGCGGGGCAGGCGTTGGCACGGCGATAGGCAAGCCCACGGAGCCGCTGCCGCTGTTCTCTCTGCTGCTGCTGCGGCTGCTGCTGCTAGGGTGGCTGCCTCCACTGCTGCCACTGCTAATGATGCCACATAGCCCATCACATAACCCAATCAACACCCGCTTGCATTAAGTCATTTACCGTCTAGATTAGATGTTATATATACACACTTTGTAGGGCCGGTTTCCCAGATACAGATTAAGCCTACTACTGGACTAAAAAGTAGTGTGAATTTTTTTGTCCAGGTTTAATCTGTGGTGGAGGAAACCGGCCCTTAGAGCCCTATTGGTATCAGAGGACCTGCAAGCACAACCTACCAAACCAGAGACTCTCCTGGCCCAAAATCCTGCCCCCCACCTACCTAGCACTGAATGGATTTAAATGAACAGCTCTGCTTTGAGATGACATGTACAGCAATAAAGAAATGAATAAAACGTCACAAATTACAACATGACATTTAGCGGTGGTCCATTAGTGAGACATGACGTGACAAAGACAGAGGCGCCACAAAGCTGGAGGCATCTGAAGAAAATCAAGGCGAGAATAAAAAGAGGAGACTGGAGACAGGGAATGAGTGAGAAACTGGATGGATGGAAGAAAGGACCAACGCATAGATAGATAGTTCTTTCAGCTCAACCTGTCTGTTTAATTTAAGCCAAGGTCAACCATTGCTACTATTAGTTTTAACGTCAGTTTCAAACGTAATAATGTGCTCAGAAGGAAATAGAAAAGGGACTGACGGAGAAAAGGGATCAGCTGAATTACAAAGGCCAAGCTTTAATTCTCTGGTGGCAGATACTCTGTCATGTAGTCCTAAAGATCTTATTCTCACTGCCTGGTAGGAGCCTCAGTGACACCCAGAGCTGCTCGTGTTTATCTCATCTGAATGTCCTCTGCTGTTACGCAGGTGATAAAGAAACATATTTGAATACATTCCTATCTGAGCTGTACGTTCGTTCTGTGTGCTTGGTGTAGTGCCTATTCAAAGTGTTTCAGACCAGTTCTTCTAGTGATATTATTTTACAAGTCATGTGGGTAGGGTTGGGGGGAAAAAGGAGTTTAGTAGCATGTAGCTACAGTGTCTGTAATCTATTGCAGCAGATCTTTACTACAGGGCAGTTGAATCTAAGCGTCTATTCAGGGAGTCCAGGGCCGCTCGAAGTGTGTTCTAGACGTGTTTTTAGCTAGCGGTGTGCTGGGAGCATGCGGGGCAGGGTACCTGTACGTGCGGTTCCTCTGATTAACAGACGCAGTGCGTGCAGGGCTCTGCTGTGGGGGCGCCATGTTGCCATGGCGCGTCGGGCTCGAGACGTAGTCGTTAGGGACAACGGGAGGACGCACCGGCTCGAGTGTCCTATAGGGGGAGTGGCGCCTGCGAGGGGAGGGGTATGAGAGGAGTTTAACATCCACAAGTGAGGGGTGGAGGACGACAAGAAAAGGAGGACAAACATGGGAACCAAAATAAATAAAAGAACCAGTGCAAACTCAAAATGGGGTGTAGGTGGGAAAAGGCATTAAATGCATCAGTCGTGTCCACAGCTGCTGCTGCTTCAGTTCTTACACAGCCCAACATCAACCGAGGACAGTGATGTCTATTGATGTGCTGCAGTGGAATAAAAAGCCTCAAAAGTATGGATGAGCAGCCAAGTCTTTTCTCCCCCTGTGCTTGTTTAAGGGATGGAACGTTGAGCGCTGTTGCCATGGAGAGCATGAACAGCCTGCATTAGAGTTGAGGGGGGAGGAGTCACATGACATCACACATATGGGGGAAGGGGGGGGGGGGGACAAAAGCAACCAAAACACACACACAGAGATGCCTCCTCTACACCAGAGACTGGACTAGGGCAGTGTGTCATGGACGACTGACATGCGTCTCGTTTTAGGGGGGGGGGACATGTTTGAAGGTCACACACACAAACACACAGCACTTAAACTTTAGAAGAGCCATAAAACACAATGTCATAAACCATTACATACATCACTGTTATGGACAGGTCTGTAGAGGGGGATACAAACTGGACAGGGACACATAACAGGACAGAAAAACAATAACAGTAGCCCATAATGTCAATAAACCGATTTGAAGATACCCATTCACTGGAATGACCTCACATCTGAAGAAATTAGGTATGCACATTAATTAGATCAACAAACTGCATATAATGTGCCACAGGCTAGCTTTGACCTTTTCACAAAGAGGTCTGCTCCGGACCTTAACTAAATGTCACTGAAGGTCGCTGCTGGGTGGTGAGGGGGTAGCCTGGTCCCTAGCCCACCATACGGGGCTTAGGAGGAGCAGAGGGACACTACAGCAATCTGTAGTACAAAGGGACACCTGGTGCCTGGATGAGCAGATCTTGTCCATTGATGAACATGTTTTAGATGTCTGATCGTGGTTGGCTGAGACTGAAAGCATGTTTTTCTCGAGGACATGAGCAGCATGGACAGGGGTTGTAGTACCTGCCACATCTACATACCCAATGGTTCCCTTCCCTGACATGGGTGGGCTGGGGGGCTTCTGTGTGGGTGGGTTGGTGCGAGGGAGACCTGCGGCTCCAGCCTTTATGTTCTGAGCACTGGCCTGTAGGACACGGTGAGAGGTTACAAAAACAACAACAGGGAAGTACTAGTCAACAGAGCAACAACATAACCTGGGATCAGACAAAACACACTCTGGTCTTACACGCATACCAACTTTGTTTTTAGAGTTTTAAATTTCGTTAGAAATCCTTACCTTAAACCTTAGCAACCACTAGGTTCATTTTAAAAAGGCAAATAAGTGATGCAAAGAGAGAGAGAGAGAGAGAGAGAAAGAGGAGGATTAGTGACTAATAGTGAGAAAATGCACAGAAACACATGTAGCAATGTTATAGGCCTACAGTCCACAGATGTTGTTAGGGAAGCAGCGAACAAGTTACACACTGTCCTAGACAAAGTGACTCACACCGTTACCACCACACCCTCGTGCTTATCCCAAGGGCCTACTACTGTCTTTGTACCAAACAGGGGGGGGGGGTTCCCCCCAAAACGCTTGTTGCGCTAAGATCAGTGTTTGTCCATGATCTTAGTGCTACAAAAAAGGTTGATGATAACTCACTCCAGTACAAAAACGAGACATACTACTATCATCAGGAATCCAGTCGGTAACCGTCAATGCCCCACTGCTCCCTACCTTGACTCCGTGGCCCATGTCATCCAGCAGGCTGTAGTCAATTGGCTTGCGGATGTAGCGCACCGGCCTCTCTGGATTGGCCGGAGCAATGATCTTGTGCGTGCGAGAGGTGTTCTTATTGGTGGTCAGGATGCCAATCTCCCGCCTTGCCACTTTCTCTTTGTGGATGTCCACTGTCTGGGGCCGCACAAGGGGGAGAAATACAGTTAAGTCTATTATTTGACAGACTTGAACAAAACAGCTTTTTGAACTATGCTTATCGTTTCGAATCAGGTATTCTTAGGCTATATGGATGTGTGTGTATTTTGCAACGTGTGCATCTGTGTGTGTATATATACAGTGTGTTCCACGTCCCGGCAGCCGTACCTGTGAGATGTGGTTGATGGAGGACTCCATGCGGCGGAGCTGGGAGGCCTGAATGTCAAGCATCTGCAGGACATTGTTGGCCAAGGTGTTGATCAGGTAGGCTACGCTGGCCAGGGACTGGGTGGTGTAGTTCTTAGTCTCCTCCAACGCTCTGTGCTTATCTGGTGACTAAGGAGTGAGAGTGCGAGAGAGGATAAACAGATAGACATCAGTAACAGAGAAATGAGAGTAGAGAGAGGCAGAACGAAAACAACAAAGCCAGGCAGCATAAAGAAGGAGAGCATCGACATCATATAAATAGGATCTTGCAGGGGCTGAAGGATGACTAGGCAAGCTAAGGCCATATGTTTTCAGAGGGAAACAATTTCCTGGAGATGACGCTGTCCTTGCTTTTCTGACCAAGACTTCCCTTGTTGACAGTATGTACTGAATGACATTACTTTTCTCAAAGGTCAACCCTCGACCCTCCCCAGTCTGCCATGGATTGTGTGTTAAAGACAGACAATGCATGGCTTCTGGCATGTGTTTCTCTGCTGCTCATTAGGGAAAAAAACAAGATTTCAGTCTTGGTGGTGTGGTTTGATGTGGCAGTTACTGATGTTTGCCCCCATGAGACACCATAGGAACAAAGCCAGCATTACTTCTTCAAAATAGTCAATGATTCTACGAACAAGAAATAAGTAATTCATTGACATTTTAGTCACGCAGTTTAACATCTAGTTACGGTGTTTGGTGCAGTATTTCTCAAGTAAAAACAAAAATGCGCGACGTGTGGTCCTAATGTAAACAAAATCAGATCCGCTGCACTGACGAGAAGGTCTGTCTCACTGTCTGCGGTAGGATTAGATAGAGCGCAATCACCGCAGCTGTGTATACCGGGTTAGAGAGCAAGTGAGCATTGTCGAAACTCACTTCCAAAACTCATTGTGGACGAGACCGACTTTATGAACAAAATGATCCCATTTACACTTTGTAGTCAATTTTGACACTAGAATAAATGTGTCTGACTAATAGATGCTACATAGTCCGTTTTCTATCAGAGAAGTTGCTTACGTGTCAAATAACTTGTTGACCAACCAGCACCTGAATAGGACTGCACGTCACATAATTTAACGTGTTCATACATTTTTTATGTCGTTATTACACATTGGTTACACTATCACTCGTATTTCATATGTCATCGATACGTATGCTATGATGCTGGTAAAGTTCTCTCGTGCAACTACACTGCTGTTCATTAAAAAAGCTAGCTTGCTCATGGATGCAAAACATTGTGGTTTTGCTATGTTTTTGGGGAAGAACAATCTGTTTCAGTAGCGATAGTTAGCTAACTAAATAGCTAGGCGTCATCATCTAAAATAACCCTAATTTATAAGACAGTTCTTATTTGATTAATGGTGGTCGGACCCATCTATGTGAAGCTAGCCACAATAGTGTACTTTGCGGTTAGCCTTCAAAGTAAAAAGTATGTCATTGACAGTGATGCAAATGCATACAAATAGTAGAACTATGCCATAATTGAATAGATCAAGCTAAACGAGGTTGGAATGCAATCACACTGGATGTATTATACACTGCTCAAAAAAATAAAGGGAACACAAACAACACAATGTAACTCAAGTCAATCACACTTCTGTGAAATCAAACTGTCCACTTAGGAAACAACACTGATTGACAATAAATTGCACATACTGTTGTGCAAATGGAATAGACAACAGGTGGAAATTATAGGCATTTAGCAAGACACCCCCAATAAAGGAGTGGTTCTGCAGGTGGTACCACAGACCACTTCTCAGTTCCTATGCTTCCTGGCTGATGTTTTGGTCACTTTTGAATGCTGGCGGTGCTTTCACTCTAGTGGTAGCATGAGACGGAGTCTACAACCCACACAAGTGGCTCAGGTAGTGCAGCTCATCCAGGATGGCACATCAATGCGAGCTGTGGCAAGAAGCTTTGCTGTGTCTGTCAGCGTAGTGTCCAGAGCATGGAGGCGCTACCAGGAGACAGGCCAGTACATCAGGAGACGTGGAGGAGGCCAACAACCCAGCAGTAGGACCGCTACCTCCGCCTTTGTGTAAGGAGGAGCAGGAGGAGCACTGCCAGAGCCCTGCAAAATGACCTCCAGCAGGCCACAAATGTGCATGTGTCTGCTCAAACGGTCAGAAGCAGACTCCATGAGGGTGGTATGAGGGCCCGACGTCCACAGGTGGGGGTTGTGCTTACAGCCCAACACCGTGCAGGACGTTTGGCATTTGCCAGAGAACACCAAGATTGGCAAATTCGCCACTGGCGCCCTGTGCTCTTCACAGATGAAAGCAGGTTCACACTGAGCCCGTGACAGACGTGACAGTCTGGAGATGCCATGGAGAACGTTCTGCTGCCTGCAACATCCTCCAGCATGACCGGTTTGGCGGTGGGTCAGTCATGGTGTGGGGTGGCGTTTCTTTGGGGGGGGGGGGCGCACAGCCCTCCATGTGCTCGCCAGAGGTAGCCTGACTGCCATTAGGTACCGAGATGAGATCCTCAGACCCCTTGTGAGATAATATGCTGGTGCGGTTGGTCCTGGGTTCCTCCTAATGCAAGACAATGCTAGACCTCATGTGGCTGGAGTGTGTCAGCAGTTCTTGCAAGAGGAAGGCATTGATGCTATGGACTGGCCCGCCCGTTCCCCAGACCTGAATCCAATTGAGCACATCATGTCTTTCTCCATCCACCAACGCCACGTTGCACCACAGACTGTCCAGGAGTTGGCGGATGCTTTAGGCCAGGACTGAGAGGAGATCCCTCAGGAGACCATCTGCCACCTCATCAGGAGCATGCCCAGGCGTTGTAGGGAGGTCATACAGGCACGTGGAGCCCACACACACTACGGAGCCTCATTTTGACTTGTTTTAAGGACATTACATCAAGTTGGATCAGCCTGTCGTGTGGTTTTCCACTTTAATTTTGAGTGTCACTCCAAATCCAGACCGCCATGGTTTGATAAATTTGATTTCCATTGATAATTTTTGTGTGATTTTGTTGTCAGCACATTCAACTATGTAAAGAAAAAAGTATTTAAGAAGAATATTTCATTCATTCAGATCTAGGATGTGTTATTTTATTGTTCCCTTTAATTTTTTGAGCAGTGTACTTTAGAATTGCATTGGGGGCATACTTATTTCACTGTACAGCCTTACCTATGGATTGTGGCTCAATGACATGGAGTATCAGTCTACTCCAGTGACACACAGACAACATTAGCATCGTAGCTCTTCTTGCGGGACTCTGAAACAACTGAATTGAGCCACATTTATTGTCAAGCTATATGTATTGAACACTATTCATGAGGAAAAACAATACTGCTTGGATGACTGAGGATGTTGGGGAAAAAATATATTGGGTATTGAGTAGACTGTTACCCCATTTCATTGGTCCCCAATCCTTAGATGAAGCTGTACAGTGCAAAATGAATGTCAATACTAACAATAGGCTGACAGGGGAAGTGATTTCAGTCACAGT
This sequence comes from Oncorhynchus kisutch, assembly GCF_002021735.2. Classification (NCBI taxonomy): domain Eukaryota; kingdom Metazoa; phylum Chordata; class Actinopteri; order Salmoniformes; family Salmonidae; genus Oncorhynchus; species Oncorhynchus kisutch. The sequence goes on from NC_034189.2 coordinate 40,852,910, forward strand.
CCCGCAATAAGAGCTACAACACTAATATTTTATTTATTTGACCTTTATTTAACTAGGCAAGTCAGTTAAGAACAAATTCCTATTTTCAATGACGGCCTAGGAACAGTGGGTTAACTGCCTTGTTCAGGGCAGAACGACAGATTTGTACCTTGTCAGCTGGGGGATTCGAACTTGCAAACTTTCGGTTACTAGCCCAATGCACTAACCTACCCTGCCGCCCCGGGGGGTGTTACGTTATTTGTGTAAGCTCTTCACAGTTGTGTTCTGTGGGTGTCACCGAGTAGACTGATACCACATTTCATTGCTTCACATTCCAACATTGTTTAACATTATCTAGCCTTCTGCATAAGTTTCAAATAGGTACTTTTATATTGAAGGCAAAACGCAAATGCCACTACTGTGCCTAATCCTTATTGTGGCTAGCTTCACAACACATAACCCGGTCAGGTCGAGCCTCACTAGCCAGATGAAGCTAGCTGGCTGCTTATAACGTTAGCTTTGGGCAACAGGGTTAAGTAGCTGGCTAGCTATTTACTTTAATGAACTGAAGTTCAATTTCAATAGGAAAACAACAAGTGGCTACCTAGCTAATACTTACTCACAAGGATTCCTAAATCATTGCTAAGAACAATGAACATGACTGCAGTTTCTACTGGTCATTGTTTTCAGGCTAGCTAGGTACCAAGCTAAAGCTAGCTACCCCAGAAGTTGCGGTCGAACAAAATGCTTTATTACCAACGCGGTATTGTAAACACATTATTCGTCCGATTCCGATATATTGTGCATCCCTAATAACTACTGCTGTACATACCCTTCCTATTCATATACTGTCCATACACACCATTACACATATTATTTATATACATATACACCTGACTCTGACATTACTCGTTCTGATATTTCTAATTAACATTTTGGGGATTTACGTGTACGATTGTGTGTTAGGTATACTGCACTGTTGGAACTAGAAGCATTTCACTGCCCTGCGATAACATCTGCAAAATTCACAGTAGCCAGTTTAATAGGTAAACCACCTCGTTCACGAAAATGGTTCGCTCCTACAGACAGTGAGCCACGTGGCCATGGCTTGCTATATAATGCAGGCACAGGCATCCAGTTACTGTTCGATTGAACTTTAGAATGGGCAAAACAAGTGACCTAAGCAACTCAGCGTGGTATGATTGTCGGTGCCAGGCGCGCCGGTTCCAGTATCTCAGAAACGTCTGTCCTCCTAGGCTTTTCACGCACGACAGTGTCTAGGGTTTACCGAGAAGGGTACAACAAACAAAAAACATAGTCAGCGGCAGTCCTGTGGGCAAAAACAGCTGGTTGATGAGAGTTTGAGAGGCAACAATCGTGCAAGCTAACAGGCGGTCCACTATCAAGCAAATAACGGCGCAGTACAACAGTGGTGTGCAGAAAGGCATCTCGGAATGCACAACTCATCGGTCCATGTCACGGATGGTTAATTGCAGCAGACGACCAAACTGGGTTCCATTCCTATCAGCTAAAAACAAGAAGAAGCAGTTCCAGCAGGCACACGATCACCAACACTGAACAATTGAGGAGTGGAAAAACATTGCCTTGTCTGACGAATCCCAGTTCCTGTTGCGTCATGCTGATGGCAGTCAGGATTTGGCATAAGCAGCATGAGCCCTGCCTGGTGTCAATGGTACAGGCGGGTGGCAGTGGTGTAGGGAATGTTTTCCTGGTACATGTTAGGTCCCTGGATACCAACCGAGCAACATTTACATTCCCCGAAGAACTCCAGCTGTTCTGGATGCAAACGGAGTCCAACCCAGTACTAGATGGGAGTACCTAATAAACTGCCAATGAAGTGTATGTGTAAGTAACCAATAAAATTAGATTTGACGGAAAAAGTTAAAGGAGAAGGATAGGTTACAACGACAACGAGCCAACTGGCAGGCTGCTACTTAATATTCTGAATAGAGTTATTTGTAACTGTAGGATTAGAAAGTGCATGCACTGCATCGGCTGCAGAGAACATGATCACACCGTCGTCCGGAATAGCATCGGACATCACACTCTCTGCAGCTGATGTGAGTAAGAACTTTAAACAGGACAACATTCAGAAGGCCGCTGGGCCAGACGGATTACCAGGACGTGTACTCCGAGCATGCATTGACCAACTGGCAAGTGTCTTCACTGACATTTTCAACCTCTCCCTGTGAGTCTGTAACACCAACATGTTTCAAGCAGACCACCATAGTGTTCTTGGGCACAGGGACTAAGGTAACCTGCCTAAATGACTACCGATCCGTAGCACTCACGTCTGTAGCCATGAAATAGTTTGAAAGGCTGGTCATGGCTCACATCAACACCATTATCCCAGAAACCACTAGACCCACTCCAATTTGCATACCGCACCAACAAACCATGAGATGATGCAATCGCTATTGCACTCCACATTGCCCTTTCACACCTGGACAAAAGGAACACCTATGTGAAAATGCTATTCAACACAAGTAGTGCCCTCAAAGCTCAATAAGCTAAGGACCCTGGGACTAAACACCTCCCTCTGCAACTGGATCCTGGACTTCCTGACGGGCCTCCCACAGGTGGTAATGGGTAGGTAACAACACATCCGCCACGCTGATCCTCAACACAGGGGCCCCTCAGGGGTGCGTGCTCAGTCCCCTCCTGTACTCCCTGTTCACTCATGACTGCAAGGCCAGGCATGACTCCAACACCATCATTACATTTGCTGATGACAACAGGGGTAGGCCTGATCACCAACAATGATGAGACAGCCTATAGGGAGGAGGTAAGAGACCTGACCGTGTGGTGCAAGGACAACAACCTCTTCCTCAATGTGATCAAGACAAAGAAGATGATTGTAGACTACAGGAAAAGGAGAAGCGAGCACGCCCCCATTCTCATTGACAGGAGACTGAAAATATTTGGCATGGGTCCTCAGATCCTCAAAAGGTTTTAGAGCCGCACCCTCGAGAGCATCCTGACAGGTTGCATCACTACCTGGTATGGCAACTGCTTGGCCTCCGACTGCTAGGCTCTACAGAGGGTAGTGTGTACGGCCCAGTACATTACTGGGGCCAAGCTTCCTGCCATCCAGGACCTCTATACCAGGCGGTGTCAGAGGAAGGCCCTAAAAATTGTCAGACTCCAGCCACCCTAGTCATAGACTGTTCTCTCTGCTACCGCATGGCAAGCAGTATCGGAGAGCCAAGTCTAAGTCCAAGAGGCTTCTAAACAGCTTCCACCCCCAAGCCATAAGACTCCTTAACAGCTAATCAAATGGCAACATTACCATCTATGCATAGTCACTTTAATAACTCTACCTACATGTACACATTACCTCAATTATCACGACACCGGTACCCCCTGTACATAGCCCCGTTATTGTTATTTACTGCTGCTCTTTAATTGTTAGTTATTCTTCTCTCACTCTTTTTTTTAGTATTTTCTTAGAACTGCATTGTTTTTTAAGGGCTTGTAAGTAAGCATTTCACTGTAAGGTCTATCTATACCTGTTGTATTCGGGCGCATGTGGCAAATAACATTTAAATTGCAGCCTCAGTTAGCCTAGCTAGCTAACGTTAGCTAGCTTCTCCCGGTTTGATGCAGTCCTAGACAGGTACTACATAATCATATTTGATGATAAATAACCTAGCTATGGCAGCTATTAGACTACTACAGGGCGAGTCGGCTTGGATGGTTGCTGTCTCATCTCTCCCTCCTACCTCCCCAAGTCACTTGCTCAAAGTATGGCCCCTCCCCCGCCTGCTATAGCAGCACCTCTCTCCCTCTTGGCTTTATCAGCTCCAGTTAATTAAATCGCTTAAAAACATGATTTTCTGCTGCTTCCATCACTCGGATCAGATCGGCCCTGGATTCTTCCGTTCTAAATGGAATGGGTGTATTGTCCTCGGGTCCGTCCAGAACGGGTTTCTATATATTTTTTAATGAATTTATGCATATCGAGTCACGGTGGGAAAGTCCCAGATCCATTTCGGAACAGGCCCAACTTTTTGGACCCGTGAAGACCTCTAGTTCCAGGGCAGTGGCACTATTGACAAACGTTTCACACTCGGTGTCAGAGCCGCACTTCATATTAGAAAAAACGTACTTCATGGCATGACTAACGTTATGAACCACCAGTAGTCTATGAAACACCGATTTTCCCACTGTACAGTCAGTAGTACAAGAAGTTCGGAATTGGTGATACAGAATGTCCGATCCAATTTGCTTGTGTTATGTGTTTTGGCACATAACACATAAGGCTATAACATTAGCTAGCTAACGCTAAGTATTGGCAGGAGAAGAACGCTTACAAGTGCCACACATATTATATATATTTTTTTCTTCACGACCACTGTTTACAGCCTGCTAATGTTGACACGAATTGGGAATTTCAAACCCCTACCACTGGAGAATTTGACAGTAATGGCAGCGCAGCTAACTAGAAACCGAGGCTAACGTTAGTTGGAATTAGTTAGCTAGTCATAATTCGTTTACTTATGGCTCATTTGATTCTCTTCTGGTATCAGAACGTGTACCAACATTTTAAATCCAATTCCTTTCCGTAGCTGAATACCTTGTTGTATACCCCATCACGACACAGTCAATCTTGAAACCAGCTGTGCCCAGATAATTCGTGCTAGCTCAGCTAGCATTATTTGGTTGGAGGTAAATAGCTAACGAAGTCAAGTTAGTAAAAATACTAACAACTAAATACACGTTTGATAAATGACGATACATGTATGACGGTTGGAGAACAGCAACCAATGTTTTCATATTAGGAAAAACATAACTACGTTCTGCATAAAGTAGCTAACTAAGGTTAGCTATCTATAGCCTAGCTTGGTCGCGCTAACAGGAGCACCCTTGCAGTGGAGTCGCTGCACCTCATCGGCATAGCTCGTAGCCATCACTTCGCCCACCGTCAAAGATGATAGTCGTAGAATATATAATTGATAATGTTATAAAGTATCATTACCTGAACATAGTTGCTTTCGCAATACTCGGCAACTCTTTCTAAATTGGTAAAACTATCTAATAAAGCACTACGTCCAGCTGGAATCTCCTCTTCCAAAAGCATTTGTAACTCCGCCATTTTCACATCTTTAGCAATCAATGCATGCCAGATCCCAGCCTCTCCAACGCTCATGCAGAAGTGGCGTTGGGCATCCCAACTATGACGGAGTGTATGACAATCTGTGACACATTTAAGTGGATATGATACCTAGATCTTTGCTCTTTCAATTCCTTTCCAATTTACATTGTGACTGGTGTAAATTATTACAAAGCCCAAGAGTCTGTTTCGAAAGGAAACAATACCACCTGGAAAAAGGCTGTTAATAAATCCAGAAGTTACGGATATTATTTTTATTTTAAACAATTAAAGCTAATGTAGCGATACAGTGGAAACAGGGCTGAGAATTGAACCAGAGACACTGCAGACACAAAGTGAGCACTTGTTGACAATAACAGCCTAGACGTCTTGACAGTGGCAGGATTTTCTCACAACAGAGGGGCTGCAACAAATGTGCAAAATATTATATTCCTATCCTAACACACGATTAGTGTAAACTTTATTAAAAAATTAACTGTCTAAAATGTCATGTATCTGGGGGAGTTGGGACCACGTGTTTTGGAAGGCAGTTCAGCTGGAATGTTGTGCATAAGTCCAAGAGTGGAGATAAAATAGCCATCACTTGTGCAGCATTTGGTTTAAGGCAAGGTTTTAAGACAATACATAAATGATCATGCAGCTTGAAAAGATAGCTACTGATCCTCATATTGAAATGGGGGGGACAAAAAGCTACTTCGGGTGATAGCTCAAATAACCGAGTCGCCATTGGCAATGACTTTAGCTAATCAAAACCATGTTCAAGAGCTGACTGACAAGTAGCCCTACTAAGCTCATGTTTACAGCTTTTTAAACAGTTCCACTCGGTCTAGAATCTAAGCTAACTGACAAGTACCTTCCCAATTAACACAGTTCCTCTTCCACAGATGGAGTTTGAGACAAATGTCCACTGTTAGTTAGCTTCTTCTGCTCACAGTGATCCATGTGTCATCTTTAGGTGTGGACACAAGCTCAGATCTGGCCTCTACCACCTGTCCCTTCACCTGATGCAGCTTCAGTTGGCGCACTACAGTGCTGAGGACGACAGTGGCCACTGTGTACGCAAACCTGAAATGTGGCGAAATGGTGGTATAAAAAGTTAGTAACAAGCCCACATTCTTCTTTGCCTGGTAGTGACACTCCCTCCATTTCCTTTCATTTGATATTGTAGAATAAATATGGTAAAACTGTATGACAAGTTGCTCCTGTGCAATTACAACTAGTAAATGCCCTAGCCCCTTGGTTAATCTCAAGTGCACGCCACTATCCTTTCCCATCCCCGTTACCTCAGCTCAGGACAGGCCTGGTTCCCTGAGAATCCAAGCAGAGAGAAGCTTTTCCTGGCTGAATCTTCTGTGAATCGGTCTGGGTCAAACCTGGATGTACAAAGTGCAGGAATTCAAACTTGGTACCAAAAAAATCCAGCAAAAAATGCCTCTTTAGGTGGCAAAAGGTTCAAAAGAAAATACATATGAACAGACTTGTAGGGACGGCTCCAGGTGTCTGCATCCTGTAGGACTACCCCAAGTGCATAGATCACCAGTGTCTAAAAAAAACAAAACATAGGAATAAAGTGTTATTATTATTATTATTATTCACTTTAAACAACAACAAAAAAATATTTTAAAAATCCATAAGCACTTGCTGACAATAAGATGTGGATAATAAATTGACTAAGTTGGTTAGAGGAGAATAAGATACCTCTTTAGGAATAATGTGCTGATCGACTTTCCCTTCGTTTTCCTGGAGCCGGGCTGCGATGGGCGTCAGTTTGGCTGTCCGCACAGTCTCGTTCAAAACCTGCTGAAAATACCTATAGTATAGAAGATGCATTTGATAAGCATGATAAAATGTATCTATAAACATACATTGAAGACATGCTACCATGAGGATACCTGCCCCTTCTGCTGTGACCGACCAGGGTTCGAACCCATGTGTCATGTGGGCCACAAGGCTATTAGCCCCTGTTAGCTTAGGCATTAGCTCAGGAAGCTACACCAGTCTTCAGGTCTCATATAAGGTACACGTCATGCAAGAGTGGATCTGAAACACCTCTGTTACACTGCATCACATTGTTTATGTTATTTGGCTGTCAGGCTATCACCTGAGCTGTGGGATCTTATCCAGAGAAACAGGCTCAGAGCCCAGAACATCCTCCAGCTCCTGATGCAGCTTCTCCTGAACTTCCTCTGATGTGGACAGGAAGTGTACTGCCCAGATGCACACTTGGAAAATATTACAACCACAAAGAGAAACATCAACACTTTGTGAGAGAGATTTTCTGACAGAATACTAACCAAATGTATGATATTATTCTCTCAGAAAAAAATGACGATTGGCTACACCATAAAAGCCGCAAGTTCTAACGTAGATAGGCATAATCTATTTATTACTAGTACTCACAATTAGCTGTGATGACACAACCTGCCAGTGTGAATACCATGCTGTCCTCCATCACCTACAAAAGAGAAACAATGAAAACAAGCGTTCATTAAAACAAAAGCAGGAAGGAAGTTTTATTTTCCTCTACACGTGAGTAACAGCAACAGGAGGCTCTATGCTCTGCCTCAATGAGCCTGTTCTCCTTATAATCAAAGAATCTGTGCATCACCTGTCTCTCTGTGAGGTTGGACTGGAGAAGAGTGTCTACAAACGCTGTCTGGCTCCTTTGTCCTTTCCTGTCTTTAGCCACAGACATCAGCACTGTTTCCATTTCTGCCAGCGCTGTAAACAAACAATGTACTTAGCATGAGGACAGAAAATGTATACACATCTCTTTTCTATTTCAGATACATTCTATAAGGAAGTGTATGCTGAGATGTACAAGTAACACATATGATCCATAGCAGTGAACTAGTTTCCACTCACCGCTCTCATAGTGCTCCTTTCTGATGGAGCTCTTCTCCATGGAACCGTCCAAATAGCCTTTTCCGATCTCCGACCAGATCTGACAAGTAAAGGGAATTATCTGTGAAAATCTGCAAACACCGGTCGTAATGGGCATCTTTTCACCAGAAACAGTGACTTTAAATGTGACTGCTCACTCACTGCCTCATGGTTCTTTCGGAAGCCGATGACTTCAGCATCATTCCGGAAACGGTCACCCAGAGCGAGTTGAGTGACAGCCTTCATAGCCAATCCTAGCAGATGGGCACAGAGGGGTGTGTGCTGGTCCTTAGGGAAAGACTGCCACTTCCCCACTAACTCCTCCACCAGCTAGAACAAGACAAAGGGGTAGGGAGACAGAGAGAGCGTGTGTCAATGGGAAAGGGGGATACTTAGTCAGTTGTCCAACTGAAATGTGTCTTCCGTATTTAATCCAACCCCTCTGAATCAGAGATTCGAAGGGGGCTGCCTTAATCGACGTCCACGGCGCCCGGGGAACAGTGGGTTAAGTGCCTTGCTCAGGGGCAGAATGACATATTTTTACCTTATCAGCTCAGGGATTCGATACAGCAACCTTCCGGTTACTGGCCCAATGCTCTAACCACTAGGCTACCGAACTATAACATTCCAGGGAAGTGAGCACAACAAGCTTTTGGAGTAAACAAATACTAATGGATACACAAAAACAGAAGAAAGTATTACAGAATACTACAGCCAAATATTAAAAACTGCAAAATGGGCCATTTTGTAAGAGGCAAACCTTTAGCAGCATTGGAAAGTTTTTCTCCAGGGTGTTGTTGACGGCACTCTCATACAACTTCTTCCTCATTACAGCCTCTGTGGCCCCTCCACCCGTTCCTGACTGGTAACCTAGCAACGACTTCAGCATTGTCTCAAATGAGTCCGCTACAAGTAAGGATAGAAGATGTCACAGTGTTACTGTTTCTTTATTTCAAAACAACACTGTACATGTATAACGGAAATCACCTGAATCTGTTACAATGTCTATCTATACCTACATTCCACTTAGAATGGTGCAATCTTTTAAGCATGAATTTTAAGTGGCCCGACTAACCATTGTCTGTATGTAGCCTCGCTACTTTTATAGTCTTGCTACTGTATATAGCCTCGCTACTGTTTTTCACTGTCTTTTTACTGTTGTTTTTATTTCTTTACTTACCCATTGTTCACCTAATACCTTTTTTGCACTATTGGCTAGAGCCTTAAGTAAGCATTTCACTGTTGTATTTGGCGCACGTGACAAATAAACTTGATTTGATGTTAGTAGGGACAGAGCACCTGTTTCCCTTTCCTCCCAATAGTTTCCCTCCCTCCCCAGTACTCACTAGTCCTGTTGGGGTTGATGTGCTGCCGTAGCTGGTCCACTGAACCCAAGCTGACCACAGGGCGTCCTCCAAACCAGAAGGATGCCACAGGACCAAACTGTCCATGTAGACTAGCCAGGAACTCATGCAGACTGCCTCGGTTCACTATGTCTTGCAGATTTCCATCCCTTGATTAAGAGAATGAGACGAATAAACCAATAGGAACCTAGGTCAGGCCAGGGCCCGTATTCAGAACATTTCTCAGTGTACGAGTGCTGATCCAGGATCAGTTTAGCCTTTTATATGGAGATGAATAGACAGGGGGATCTGATCCTGGATCAGTACTCCTACAGTGACGCTTATAAATATAGGCTGAGATCAAGTGTGGAGTGCTAAAGAGAGACAGTACTTAGAAAGTTGTAAACATATTTGGTCATAGTCTACTCACTTCTCTTCGGTAGGGTTGAGACCTGGTATACCAGAAGCACTTCTTGATGACTTGATAAAAAAATTATTCAAGCATGTTACTTTCAGTTTCAAGAGACATAAATTAAACATGACAAGAAATGCTGTGCAGTTTACATATTCTAAGTCTATGGCAGTAACCTCTAAAAACTTGAGCTTTGAAAAAATTATTTGTCCACTCCACAATTCACTTAAACTGCTGAAACATTTGGGTGCTAAAGGTCAGATGCATAAAATGTCCAGGGATTTTTTTTAACTGTCATGTCACTGTAAAACTGCACAAAGTTAGCAGCTTTACAAGTAACGTTAGCTAGTAATGACATGGGTGGATATACGATGTTGCAAATATTGGCTAATATAAACACAGGCATTGACTTACTGGATACAAATAGAGGACTGCGCCGACCAGAATGATGACAAAAGTCACTGCAAATATCGCAAAGTCCAGCATGTTTGCTGGTGTTACTAAAAAAGACGTTTAGACAGGTAGCTAAAGCGATACTAAACATTCGGTATCACTACCACGTCTACGGTAGCATTATAACTCCGTGTTCTACTGCAAAGCCTGCACACAGTCAGTGAGGCCAGAGCAATGCATCTCAGAGCGCATGGATAAATCAGAACGTACAGAAGCAGATACAATCTAACTACAAAATGTTACAAACTACTTGATCTGGCATAGCACAATTGGTCAAATCAATTCATTTTCATCTATCCAGATAATTTAGTGATTGGTCTACTTAGACCTAGGCAAGGGGGGAAGCAATGGTCCATTTTCCAAAAATTCGAACAACACACTTATATTCTGGGCAATGACAAAAGTGTCTGTAGATCATAAATCCGAGAGCAGATAGAGGAGAGCAGATACAGTTTTAGTATCTTAATTTCATCACCCTGTTGCAAGAGAACACTTGTAGTGTATTCTAGGTTTAAAAAGGCTTCTGAAGTTTGTACTTTTTCCATTTTGAAATTTCCGACTTGCTTTTCCCTTACAATAAAAAACGAAAATAATCAACCCCTACAAAAATGCCCATTAACGATTTTAGCATGTAAATCTCAGTGGGGCAAAAAATGTTTTAGTCAAAACTATTTGTTCAGCACTTTTGGAAATGTACAGCGACAGAATTCAAAACATGGGCCGTTCTTACAGTGTTCTCCCTGTACTTCAAGTCAGAACTGCAGGATAAATAAAGGAGGCATATAAGCAGACAATACATTTCTCAAAAACAGGTTATAGGCTACATGTGCACCACCAAGTCAGAACAGTAAGTGAAATTAAGAGGTGAAAATAGACCACAAATTAGGGTAGGCTACTAACAGCTTACTACACAACATACACTTAGTATTACTTTCTTAGCTACAGTATACATATCTCCCTGGCATATTACATTATTTATGCATTTGCATACAATACATTTTTGAACTCACCTTGTTGTGCTGTGCTCACTTGAACAGGAAGGTGGCACGGTGGTCCTTCGTGGACAAATTTTGTCATCAAAGCATTCTCTGGATTTATGGTGCTTTCAAGACAACTGGGAACTGGAAAAAAAGGCTGAATCTTGATACCGTCGGTGATCTTCAGGTCGTAGCTCTAGAAAGAGACCAGAGTTCCTGATTTACAATTCTGAGTTGGATGAAAGTTCTAAACGTATTTTCCCAGTCGTAGCTTGTTTTTCCCGAGTTCCCAGTTGTCTTGAACTCACTAAAGTAAGATTTTGCAGTTCAGAGTTAATTCAGTTGTTTTGAGCACAAATCGTGCTTCATTGACAGCAATGTTGAATGTTAACCATTTTAAACTAGGAAAATAGACCCTTAATCTTAGACTTGGGACCACACAGCCACTCCACTGAATAGCAGGCTAATGATTGCTTTGCAACGCTTGCAGTTAGCCACTCATTCCTTCTAAGCCACTCATTGTTGAATTTCTGGTTTCCAACTGGTTGTGTAATGTTTATGTCCAATGGCCGGTGAGCACCGATATGTTTTATCTATAATTTCTCTACATTTTCTATCTTCATATGACAAGGATTAAAAAGGATTTACCAGTAGATTGTCAACTTCATTCATGATGATGACTGCTAGCTAAGATTTAGAAAGTATGATGTTGACATGATCAGTCCAATCAAAGCTACTGTAGATATAACGTGATTTTACGTCATTTAATCTGTGGCCAATGACCTTCTTTGATGGGCACTTCTAATGTAACTCTTATGGCAGCACCCAAGGCGCTTGAATTTTCGAGCTCTACCCTTAGACCTGGCAATGACGTAGTATCCCCATGAGTGACAGAACACTGAGCCAATCACTGCACAGCGCTGCATTATTTACTGTTGGCTTGCCCCATCACCACAGAAGACAATGAGCTAGGCTGAAACACCTGCATTTTGGAACTGCCTTACTCAAGAAAACAAAAAAGAAACCATATTTGTATGCGGCTTTATTAACTCAATAATATATATATTTTTCATTGTTTGCAAACTGATATGTGCCAAAATAACATACAAAACAGGAAAGCCCATTTTGAATGACAGGTTGCCACTGATCCACATAATAATTCACATTTCCTGTATCTGCAGGATTATTTTCATGCTGTAGCAAACTGGCTCAAATGAATCCTACATATGTAGGAGCAGTTAGGAGAAAGAATCCTGGGCTGTAAATCGTTAACAGAATTACACAAAAAATCAGTAACAGAATTACTGCAATTGAGTTGGACACAATGGGAAATCATAGAAGTCACAAACCATAGTTGGGGCACCTGCTACTGTCCTTCCTTCCACTGGCATACTGTTATGTTCAGCTTATAACTGTTTTCTTTATCTTTCTGTTGTCAGGTGATCAAAGTCTGTGTGAAAACAGTCTGGACAACCCCTCCATCTCTCTCTCTCTCTCCCCACCTCTACAGGCTGGTGGGAGGAGCTCAACGAGGACAGGCTCATTGTAATGAATGGAATGTTATCAAACATATGGAAACCACATGTTTGAGTACATGACAATAGAGTACAGTATAATGTACTTTATTGTATTGTACTGAACTATACTTTACTGCACTCTACTGTCCAAACTTGTGAAACATAGATGTCTATGATTGGTTCAGATATTGTCCAGACCAACCAACTTTGGTCTTGTTTGGGGGCGGGGCTCATTCAATAGCAAAAAGTGCATGTCTGTAGAATAATACTCAAATATGCAAAGGAGGATATTGCATATTTATTCATGTAACATGTGGGACCATGGGAGGTCTACCAGTAGTGGCACTGTTTCAGGTATTGGGCAGTTTCTGCCAGCCTTTATAAGGAAAGTGGAAGTAAGCCATTGGGAGAAGCCATTTTACCTGGAATCCATGTGCCAGAATTGTTTGTTGAATGGATGTGTGTATTTTTGAAAGTGCTAAAAGCCCTCTGAACCCCAATGGTGTAAAAATTAAACATTTCCTAAATTGCATCCTGTATAACAGGTCCTAAAGTCAAAAATAATTTCTAACACTACAAAGTGCATCTCCTTAGACTGAGATCTATCTTAGTACTTGGTGTGTGTAAGTATGATTATTGTGGCATCAGTAGCAGAGGAGGCTGGTGATAGGAGCTATAGGAGGATGGGCTCATTGTGATGGCTGGAATGGAATCGATGGAATGTAGTCAAACGTGGTTTCCATATGTGTAATATGTTTGATACCCGACTTCCAATAGCTCCTCCCACCAGCCTCCTCTGACTCAGTAGCCTCTAAAACACGTCTCAAAATCATTCCACGGAGGGCAGAGGGTCTCTGGGTTTTTGCTGCGCCCTTGTACTTGATTGATGAATTAAGGTCACTAATTAGTAAGGAACTCCCCTCACCTGGTTTTCTAGGTCTTAATTGAAAGGAAATAACCTGCAGACACTCAGCCCTCGGTGGAATGAGTTTGACACCCCTGCTCTAAAACATTAGAAACCTGTCCACTGGGTGCATGTTTTTGATGCAAATTGTCAAAGCTTGATGATGAGTTCGTTATTTGAAACAGCTGTGTAGTGTTAGGGCAAAAACCAAAACGTGCACCCATGAAGGGCCACACTACACAATTTGCGAAACCCTGTCCTACACAAGCATATGTTGTAGGCCATTCATGCAAATAAACGCATTACATATTTTTTCAGTTTTCTCTAAGATGTAGTGATTAGGTGGAAAACAAGAAATTGAGAGAAAAAAGTTCTGAGCCAGAGGTAGTTTGTGTATACCAAGAGGTGGCGTTATATGGTTGTCTATCATGTCACACATAATTATGCATTTCTGTGTTGTTCAGATCAGGGACGCATAATGTCATTCCGTTATTATTTTAATGGGTGAAAATCCACTTAATTTACTGTAGTTCAATAACCAAAAGAGATGTTTACAAACTCAAGGGGTCATGTCATACTGTGGCTAACACCCCATTCTTCTGCAGACATCTTTCAATCTTAATTCAGAGCAGATATTTAAAACTTTTTGGAAAACGTGGTCACATAAAAAACTGAGGGAGACCCTCCGCTAATCCCTGCCCTCCTTGGTTAATATTGCAACCTCGGACAACATTTTCCCAGGAAAACCAATTTCGCCTAACAACTGTCAAAATTCACAATGACCTCAAACTGTGATTTTAATATGCAATTAAGTTAAACACAGACTATCCCTTGCTAATCAGAGGACTCTCTGGTATGTTGTGGTGGACTGTCATTACAATTGCTTACGGGAACCTGGTAAAAATGAAGGTTGTAGTGTGGCTAGCCACAGGATGGCTAAATGCACTGTCAGCATGCAGCCAAAGTTACAAACCCTTTTTGGAGCTAACTAATGTTTTTAAATCGTATTGTGATGTCAACAGCAGATGCTTTGTATTCATAACATGGCTAACTAACATATTGTTATGAGAATTTCGTTATCAATGTTCATAAACTTCAATTCATCTACTCAGTCTGCAACCCAGAGTTTGTAAGGTTAAATGAAACAGACAGATTTCCCAGCTTACAATAGTCAAAACATTTATTCACGAGAGCACTCTGAAGTCCATCATACAAATCCAGTCTTTATAACACAAACAAACAAGTTCAAATCTTAAGCTACGCCTTGCTCAGACAGTCAGTGTTTTTCCACTACACAGATACATTGTTTAATCTGCAACATGTTTCATCATTTTCTGCAAGCCTAACAGTTTCTCCCCTCCACGGGTGGAGACAGAATGTCCTGTAAAGGAACACAGTATTACAACTTGTCTGTCAATAGCTCCTCTTATCATTTGTTTCCCCACTTGCACCCTGCTTACATACTAAAAAGGAACAAAATGTCCTTGTTCTAATTCTGACTAAAACTACACACATCATCAGATTATAGTTTTATGATTGTAATAAATTTCATACAATTATATGGTTTCAGGGTGGAATATTTTTAGTCATTATCTTATCATTACAGTAAACATATAAATCATTGTCATTATCTTACCATTACTTTAAACATATAAATCATATGAATTTCTATCATATCACATACTAACTAACTAAAGTGCTGGTCCCATGTTTCATGAGCTGAAATAAAAGATCCCAGAAATGTTCCATATGCACAAAAAGCTTATTTCTCTCTAATTTTGTATACAAATTTGTTTACATCCATGTTTTTGAGCACTTCTCATTTGGCAAGATAATTCATATGTGTCATATCAAGAAACTGATTAAACAGCATGATCATTACACAGGTGCAATCGACCTGGACAGGGTATCCTGAAAGGATATTGACCTCATCATGTCAGTAGAGGATGCCTGGTTATTCTTTAAAAGTGCCTTCCTCACCATCTTAAATAAGCATGCCCTATTCAAATAAAATTGAACCAGGAACAGATATAGCCCTTGGTTCACTCCAGACCTGACTGCCCTTGACCAGCACAAAAACATCCTGTGGCGTACTGCATTAGCATCGAATAGCCCCCGTGATATGCAACTTTTCAGGGAAGTTAGGAACCAACATACACAGGCAGTTAGGAAAGCTAAGACTAGCTTTTTCAAACATACATTTGCATTCTGTAGCACAAACTCAAAAAGGTTATAGGACACTGTAAAGTCCCTGGAGAATAAGAGCACCTCCTCCCAGCTGCACACTGCACTGAGGATATGAAACCACCGATAATGAAACCACCGATAAATCCACTATAATTGAGAATTTCAATAAGCATTTTTCTATGGCTGGCCATGCTTTCCACCTGGCTACCCCTACCCCGGTCAACTGCCCTGTACCCCCCACAGCAACTCGCCCAAGCCTCCCCCATTTCTCCTTCACCCAAATCCAGATAGCGGATGTTCTGAAAGAAAACAAAATCTGGACCCCAACAAATCAGCCGGGCTAGACAATCTGGACCCTCTCTTTCTAAAATTATCTGCCGAAATTGTTGCAACCCCTATTACTAGCCTGTTCAACCTCTCTTTCGTATCGTCTGAAATTACCAAAGATTGGAAAGCTGCCGCGATCATCCCCCTCTTCAAAGGGGGAGACACTCTAGACCCAAACTGCTACAGACCTATATCTATCCTACCCTACCTTTCTAAGGTCTTCGAAAGCCAAGTTAATAAACAGATTACTGACCATTTCGAATCCCACCATACCTTCTCCATTATGCAATCTGGTTTCAGAGCTGGTCATGCATGCACCTCAGCCAAGCTCAAGGTCCTAAACGATATCCTAACCGCCATCGATAAGATACATTACTGTGCAGCCGTATTCATTGACCTGGCCAAGGCTTTCGACTCTGTCAATCACCACATTCTTATCGGACAGACTCAACAGCCTTGGTTTCTCAAATGACTGCCTCGCCTGGTTCACCAACTACTTTTCTGATAGAGTTCACTGTGTCAAATCGGAGGGCCTGTTGTCCGGACCTCTGGCAGTCTCTATGGGGGTGCCACAGGGTTCAATTCTCGGGCAGACTCTCTTCTCTGTATACATCAATGATGTCGCTCTTGCTGCTGGTGATTCTCTGATCCACCTCTACGCAGACGACACCATTCTGTATACTTCTGGCCCTTCTTTGGACACTGTGTTAAGTAACCTCCAGACGACCTTCAGTGCCTTTCAACTCTCCTTCCGTGGCCTCCAACTGCTCTTAAATGCAAGTAAAACTAAATGCATGCTCTTCAACCGATCGCTGCCCACACCTGCCTGCCCGTCCAGCATCACTACTCTGGACGGTTCTGACTTAGAATATGTGGACAACTACAAATACCTAGGTGTCTGGCTAGAGTGTAAACTCTCCTTCCAGACTCACATTAAGCATCTCCAATCCAAAATTAAATCTAGAATCAGCTTCCTATTTCGCAACAAAGCATCCTTCACTCATGCTTCCAAACATACCCTCGTAAACGGACTATGCTACCGATCCTCAACTTCGGCGAAGTCATCTACAAAATAGCCTCCAACACTCTACTCAACAAATTGGATGCAGTCTATCACAGTGCCATCTGTTTTGTCACCAAAGCCCCATATACTACCCACCACTGCGACCTGTACGCTCTTCTTGGCTGGCCCTCGCTTCATACTCGTCACCAAACCCACTGGCTCAAGGTCATCTACAAGCATTTGCTCGGTAAAGCCCCGCCTTATCTCAGCTCACCATAGCAGCACCCACCCGTAGCACACGCTCCAGCAGGTATATCTCACTGGTCACCCCCAAAGCCAATTCCTCGTTTGGCCGCCTTTCCTTCCAGTTCTCTGCTGCCAATGACTGTAACGAACTGCAAAAATCACTGAAGCTGGAGACTCATATCTCCCTCACTAGCTTTAAGCACCAGCTGTCTGAGCAGCTCACAGATCACTGCACCTGTACACAGCCCATCTGTAAATAGCCCGTCCAACTACCTCATCCCCATACTGTATTTATTTATTTATCTTGCTCCTTTGCACCCCAGTATCTCTACTTGCACATTCATCATCTGCACATCTATCACTCCAGTGTTTAATTGGTATATTGTAATTAATTCGACACCATGGCCTGTTTATTGCCTTTCCTCCCTTATCTTACCTCATTTGCACACACTGTATATATACTTCTTTTCTACTGTATTATTGACTGTATGTTTGTTTACTCCATGTGTAACTCTGTGTTGTTGTATGTGTCAAACTGCTTTGCTTAATCTTGGCCAGGTCGCAGTTGTAAATTACAACTTGTTCTCAACTAGCCTACCTGGTTAAATAAAGGTGAAATTAAAAAAATATATTAAAAAAAACTTGTGCTGGGGAAAAATAAAAGGCCACTCTAAAATGAGCAGTTTTGTCACACAACACAATGCCACAGATGTTTGAAGTTTTGAGGGAGTGTGCAATTGGCATGCTGACTGTAATAATATCCACCAGAGCTGTTGCCAGAGAATTGAATGTTTTAGAGAATTTGGCAGTATGTCCAACCACAGACCTTGTGTATGGTGTCAGGTTGGGGGGCGGTTAGCTGATGTCAACGTTGTAAACAGTATGCCCTATTGTGGCGCTGGGGTTATGGTATGGGCAGGCATAAGCTATGGACAACGAACACCATTACATTTTATCGATGGCAATTTGAATGCACAGAGATGTGACAAGATCCTGAGGCCCATTGTCTTGCTGTTCATCTTACGCCATCACCTCATGTTTCAGAATGATAATGTATGGCCCCATGTCGCAAGGATCTGTACATAATGGAAGCAAAAAATGTAATCTAGAATGTCATTGTATGCTGTGGGGTTAATATTTCCCTTCACTGGAAGAAAGGGGCCAAGCACAAACCATGAAAAACAGCCCCAGACCATTATCCCTCCTCCACCAAACTGTTCAGTTGGCACTATGCATTGGGGCAAGTGGCATTCTCCTGGCATTCGCCAAACCCAGATTCGTTGGACTGCCAGATGGTGAAACGTGATTCATCACACCAGAGAATGCGTTTCCACTGCTCTAGAGTCCAATGGTGGTGAGTGGTTTTCAAACCCATTTTTACAGTTTGTTACAGAAGGAAAATAATCATGCAGCAACAGGAAATGTGAATTTATGTGGATTATAATGGATATTTTTGTAGGGGTTGACACGTTTTTCATAAGGGAAAAGCTTGTCTGATATGTCAAAGTGGAAATGACAAACTTCAAGCCTTTTTAAACCTTAAATACACTACAAGTTTTTGATTTCCACTTTTGTCATTGCCCCCCAAAAACAGTGTTGTTCAAATTCTTTTGAAATGCACCATTGTTTCCTCCCATTCAAGTGTTCGAACTTGTGAACAAAGTTGCATGGGATTTCTCTTAATGAGACTCTGTGCAGCCAATGGCAAAGTCCGCTTTAGGTATAATGCCAGGAGCCATTTGTGGATTTGACAGCACTAACACAGTTCCACCTCTGACATTGCCAAAACAACTGCTATAAGAATGTCAGCTAAAGCCCATCTGATTAAATAGAGCCCTTAGTGTGTTACTGTGCTTCATCCAATACCACAACCACAAAAAATGACCTGCATTGCCGTTGAGATGACATTAAAGTACATGGTGCAAGTGATCAACACTGTTTGATATTCTGTGCAGATTATAGCAATTGTGAAGATTTACACAGTCCTGTGACCCTGAACCTGCATGCTTTCTATGATTACATAAGACATTTGATGTTACAGTAACCTCAATGCGAGCACAGCCACTATCTGATTACTGATCACTATCTTGATTGTGTTGGTTTTGCCACCTTTAATTCCCTGAATTCTGAGCCACATAATTCCTTTTGAATTTGAGCAGGCGTTTCAAATAAGTTATTGAACTGACCGGGTAGGTTGTAACTATGAATATTAAACTACACTGCTACGGGGTGAAAATACATTTGTCTTAAGGAGTCTCCCAAATCCTGTGGCTCAAGGCACATCTACTCCTGCTCCCCCACTTTGGTGCTCGACATCACCAGTCCTGGCAAGGGCAACCCATCTTTATGCAGACCAGCCAACCATCATTACTGCACACCTGCGTCTCATCATCAGTCACACATGGACTTCATTACTCCCTTGATTACTTACCCTTTATATAGCACTCTTTTGTTATCATTCATCAGCTAGTCTTGCTTCTATGTCAGATACTCCTCTTGTTCTGTAGCGGTTGTTGTTAACTTCCTGTGTCTACGTTACACTTGCATTATTAATCTTTCAACTCCTCCCGTAAACGCTCCTTTATCTATGAGAGGGTCTGGTCAAAGTGACTGATTCTGTCCAAATGAGTCTGTCAGTTCTACAGCTCAGTTGTAAACCTTAATACTGCTCTCACATGGTCCTCTCTCCTCACAACCAGAGCACATCAATTTCACCAAGGCAACTCCATCTCGCCATGACGTGTCTCTTTGGGCAGATTGTACAGACTGAGACATCACTGGTCCTCCTGGTCTTGTTGTTCATAGTTCTTCCCCTCTGTTAAGTTGAACAGCTACCTGCTGTTAGGACTGAAGAGCTCGGATAGCCTCTCCTAGCTGCCTCGCTGTACTCTGCTGAAGAATCTGATTGTTAGTGACCTGTTGGTGTCCATTGCTCTGTCATCCACTGTGCTGCGCTGCCTGCTGATCAGGCACACCCTGGTGTTTGGTGGCTGGCACTTGGTCCAGTTCAGAGTCAGTAATATGGGTGTCCTGAGCTTTCTGTTCACTCTGGCCCTCATGGCTATGGAGATTTTCAACTTCATATACCTCGGCCTCTGCTACCTGGTCATCATGACTTCCAGGCGCCTGCGTCTGGCCATAGCGCTAATCTGGGTTGTTACTGAAACTGTAAATCAAATCAAATTGTGTTGGTCACATACACATGGTTAACAGATGTTAATGCCAGTGTAGTGAAATGCTTGTGCTTCTAGTTCCGAAAGTGCAGTAATATCTAACAAGTAATCTAACAATTCCCCAAGAACTATCTAATACATACAAATCTAAAGGGTTGGAATAAGAATACGTACATATAAATATATGGATGAGCGATGGCCAAGCGGAATATGCAAGGTGCAATAGATGGTAGAAGGTACAGTATATACATATGAGATGAGTAATGTAAGATATGTTGTTTAAAGTGACTAGTGATCCATTTATTAAAGTGGCCAGTGATATGAGTCTCTATGTAGGCAGCAGCCTCTCCGAGTTAGTGATTGCTGTTTAACAGTCTGATGGCCTTGACAGCTGTTTTTCAGTCTCTCGGTCCCAGCTATGATGCACCTGTACTGACCTCGCCTTCTGGATGGTAGCGGGGTGAACAGGCAGTGGCTCAGGTGGTTGTTGTCCTTGATATTTTTGGCCTTCCTGTGACATCGGTGCTGTAGGTGTCTTGAATGGCAAGTAGTTTGACCCTGGTGATGCGTTGTGCAGACCACAGCACCCTCTGGAGAACCTTGCGGTTGAGGGCGGTGCAGTTGCCGTACCAGGTGGTGATACAGCCCGACAGGATGCTCTCAATTGTGCATCTAAAAGTTTGTCAGGGTTTTAGGTGACAAGCCAAATTTCTTCAGCCTCCTGAGGTTGAAGAGGCACTGTTGCACCTTCTTCACCACACCGTCTTTGTTCGATGTGAATAGGGGGATGCTCCCTCTTTCCTGAAGTTGACGATCATCTTCTTTGTTTTGTTGACGTTGAGTGAGAGGTTGTTTTCCTGACACCACACTCTGAGTGCCCTCACCTCCTCCATGTAGGCTGTCTCGTTGTTGTTTGTAATCTGTTTTGCATGTTATTTTGACCATTAGTATGAATCACAAATCAGTTTGCACACAATGTAAAAAAATATACATATTATTGAGTTAATAAAGCCACATACAAACATCTCTTTCTTGTTTTCTTGAGTAAGGCAGCTCCAAAATGCAGGTGTTTCAGCCTAGCTCAGTGCTTTCTGTGGTGGTGGGGCAAGGCAGCAGAAAATAGGAGCATTGCACCGTGATTGGCTCAGTGTTCTGTCACTCATGGGGACACTACATCACGACCAAGTAGTAAGGGGAAAGGGGAATACCTAGTCAGTTGTACAACTGAATGCCTTCAACTGAAACATGTCTTCTGCATTTAACCCAACCCCTCTGAATCAGAGTGGTGCAGGGGGCTGCCTTAATAGACATCCTTTCGGTTACTGGCCCAACACTCTAAACATTAGGCTACCTGCCGCCGGTAGACATCAAATTCAAGCCCCTTTGGCTCCTGCCATAGAATGACATTAGTAGTGCCCTTACAAGAAGGCTCAAGGTCATTGGCCACAGATAAAAAGACGTCAAATCACGTTATATGTACAGTAGCTTTGATTGGACTGATCATGTCAACATCTTACTTTCAAAATCTTAGCTAGCAGTAATCATCATGAATGAAGTTGACAATCTACTGGAAAATTATTTTTAATCCTTGTCATATGATGAGAAATAATGAAGAGAAATTATAGATAAAACGTATCGGTGCTCATCAGCCATTGGACATAAACATTACACAACAAGTTGGAAATCTCAAATTAAACAGTAAGTGGTTTGGATGGAATCGGTGACAGTGGCTAACTGCAAGCATTGCACCTGGGAAGTTGAGAATAAACGAGCTCAGACTGGGAAAATACATTTTGAATGGTCATCCAAATCCAACTCGGAATTGTAAATCCGGCCTCTTTGTCTTCCTTTGATGACAACATTTGCCCACGAAGGACCGTCGCGCCACCTCCCTGTTCAAGTGAGCACATCACAACAAGGTGAGTCCAAAAATGTCTTATATGCTGCTGCATAAATTATGTAATATGCCAGGAAGATATGTATACTGTAGCTAAGAAAGTAATACTACGGGTATGTTGTGAAGTAAGCTTTTAGTAGCCCATGTGCCTCACCCTAATAATTTGGTCTATTTTCACCTTTTAATTTCAATGTAATCATTGAATATTGTAAGCGCTTTCATTGTCTGCTAATGTGCCCCCTTTATTTATACTAAGATTCTGACTTGGTGTACAGGGAAAACACTGTAAGAATGGCCCATGTTCTGAATTTTGTTGCTGTACATTTCAAAAGTGCTTAATAAATAGTTATATTGTCTAAATCAGTCCTGGCTCACTCATTAATGTATTAATCGAAATTACGGATTGCATCTTATCTGCTTGTTGTCCCTTATGCCATCATTTGTACATCTCAATCGTCAGTAGAAACCACATTTGTTTAAAGCAGGTCAGCTATATCAGCTGTTTTTTTAAAGGCAGTAAATGTGGCTGGATGAACTGTTTCGCTGCCAGACACACAGTGTTGCCAATTTAGCGACACATTTTCAAAAAAGTGACTAGCGACTTCTTCTGGTGTTATTGGACTTTTGGAAACTCTTGACATGAAAGCACGTATCGTTCTAACTCTTCTCAACGAGCAGCGGGTGCTACCGCGGGCCCCACCCCCGTCGCAAAACACTTACAGGCGGCCCAGTCCTCGCGCAGCAGGCACTCCCAGCTTCAGTCAGAGCACATCAGTATTTCTACTTGCACATCCTCATCTGCACATATATCACTCCAGTGTAAATTGCAAAATTCTAATTACTTCGCCACTATTGGCCTATTTATTGCCCTACCTCCTTACTTCATTTGCACACGCTAGATACAGAATGTTCTATTGTGTTATTGACTGTACGTTTGTTTATCCCATGTGTAACTCTGTCATTGTCGCACTGCTTTGCTTTATCTTGGCCAGGACGCAGTTGTAAATGAGAACTTGTTCTCAACTGGCCTACCTGTTTAAATAAAGGTGAAATAAAACAAATAAGTGAATAAAGTTGAATCCCCAATCCTACAATGAATGTTAAGACGATTATGACAAATTTTTTCACATATCAGTTATTGTCCATCATTGTCGGTTACACGACTATTGTTCCAGCGCAACACATTTTATAGGATTCGATTTAGTGGTGTAATGATCTGGTTTAATGGTGTTTTATATAGAGCCTTCCAAATGAATTCACTCCCCTTGACTTTTTCCCAAATAAATTGTGTTACAGTCTGAATTTAAATGGATTAAATGTAGATGTTTGTGTCCCTGGGCTACACACACAATAGCCATTAATGTCAAAGTGGAATTCTGTTTTTTGAAATGTTTCCTAATTAATAAAAAATGAAAAGCTGAAATGTCTTGAGTCAATAAGTGTTCAACCCCTTTGTTATGGCAAGCCCAAAGATCAGGAGTAAAAATGTGCTTAAGTCACATCATTATGCAATAAGTTGAACATGATTTTTGAATGGCTACCTTATCCCTGCACCCCACACATACAGATAATTGTAAGGTCCCTCAGTCGAGCAGTGAATTTCAAAAACAGATTAAATCGCAATGACCAGGGAGGTTTTCCAATGCCTCGCAAAGAAGGACACCTATTGGTAGATGATTGTAACGGTTCTCTTGTGGTGAAGGAGAGTCGGACCAAAATGCAGCATGTAGATTTCGATCCATGTTTAATAAACAAACATAAAACACGAATCAATTATAAACACTACAAAACAAAGAACGTAACGAAAACCGAAAAAGCCTATACTTGTGTAAACTAACACAGAGACAGGTACAAGGACACTAAGGACAATCACCCACCAAACCCAACACAAAACAGGCTACCTAAATATGGTTCCCAATCAGAGACAATGACTAACACCTGCCTCTGATTGAAAACCATATCAGGCCAAACATAGAAATAGACAAACCAGACACACAACATAGAATGCCCACCCAGCTCACGTCCTGACCAACACTAAAACAAGGAAAACACATACGAACGATGGTCAGACCGTGACAATAATAGGTATAAATAAAAAGCAGATATTGAATATCCCTTTGCACATGGTGAAGTTATTCATTATACTTTGGATGGTGTATCAATACACCCAGTCTCTACAAAGATACATGCGACCTTACTAACTCAGTTGCCAGAGAGGAAGAAAACCTCTCAGGGATTTCACCATGAGGCCAATAGTGAGTTTAAAACAGTTAGAGTTTAACAGCTGTGACAGAAAACTGAGAATGGATCAACAACATTGTAGTCACTCCACAATACTAACCTAATTGACAGTGAAAAGGAAACATGTACAGAATACAAATATTTCAAAATATACATCCTGTTTGGAACAAGGCACTAAAGTAATACTGCAAAAAAATGTGGCAAAGCCATTAACTTTTTGTCCTGAATACCAAGTGTTATGTTTGGGGCAAATCCAATAACATATTACTGAGTACCATTCTCCATATTGTCAAACATAGTGGTGGCTGCAGCATGTTATGGGTATGCATGTAATCATTAAAGACTGGGGAGTTTTTCCAGGTAAAAAAAAAAACGGAATGGGCACAGGCAAAATTCCAGAGAAAAACCGGATTTCAGTCTGTTTTCTTCCACACTGGGAAATTGATTCACCTTTTAGCGGGACAATAACCTAAAACACAAGGCCAAATCTACACTGGAGTTGCTTACCAAGAAGACCGTGAATGTTCCTGAGTGGCTGAGTTACAGTTTTGACCCATGAATACTTTCTGAAGGCACTGTATTTAATGGTGTGGTATATAACAAGACACATGCTGTTTCAGGTCAATACACTGCAAATGGTATGTTTGGTTTAAAGTCCCCAAAATGACATATAGAAGCCTCTCAGTGGGATAACATTTTTATTATTTCCAATGGTAATCAATACACTTGACAAAACAAGTGCACATTTGGGTCATACAAAAATAAACTGCTTATTACCACAAACAAGGTGTACATTTTGTGTTGGCTGATAAAAATACAGCACAAAAAAAGATGTGCAAGGAAAAAAAATGGAAATACTATTCCTCAAGTAGACATTTCTGATTTCTCCTCTGGTCTCAAGGACTCGATCTCCATAGCCATTAGGAATCCTGGTTTGGAGGTAAGTGGAGAGAGAGATTGGCAGCCCATGTCACTTCTAAAGGCAACTGACATACAAAGCTTTTATACACATGAAAAATGAAAACACATCTCTGAAGGGACTTTAACATGTGCGTCATTCGGGAAGGTTGCTGAGTGTGTGTTACAATCCAGTCAAATTGCTGTGGTCTGTCTGAGGTGCTTTGTCCCTTCTAGTAATTATATTTCTATGGTGTATCCAATTTCAGTATGGGGTATCCAAAACATATTAAACAATTTATATAGATACGTATTGAGACCACGGTAACATATAGGACCGAGCACGTCAACAATGTCTGTCTCAATTTATCTACGCCTGAGTAGGTGGTGTTGTTTTCAGTAGACCTTTTTCTTTCGTCTCTGTTTATTGTGACTGTTGTGCAGTTAGTCTTGGTCAATGTCATGTGGAACTATGTCTGTGGAAATGTTAAGTTGCTGTTTGTTCAATTAAATCTACAAAAACTCAATTTAAAAAACTACTTCAGCCTCACCTTCGGTGTAGTCCATCTCAGGCCTAGTGGAGATGAAGATCCAGGCCATTCCTACCAGCACAGCCACCACCAGGTTCACTATGATCCACGGGTTCAGGATCTGGTGCTCTGACCCAGGAGGCCTGGGGAGGAGAGGGGTTGTAAAAGTCACAATGCTTTGTTTGTTTGTTTGGCTAGAGTCAGAGGAACAGAAGAAAAGGGGGTTCTCTTCTCTCGGACTCCCAACAGTGATATTGCTGAGTAGGAGAATCAATATACAAGAACTAACTTAGAACTACATGTTAATATCAAGACAATAAGAACAGTAAGTTAGCACACCATAAGGTCTCGTTAGCACTGGGATACAGGTTGATGCGGTCACTGGTCATCTGCTGGCTGAGAGAGAGGACCAGAGATGAGAAGTACACTGCAGGAGGAGAGGGAAAGTTACTTCAAGGCCAGAGAGACAAAGTGCTTGCTGGGCTGCATCATAGGCTGCATCATATACAGGTTGGCTCCATCTGTCCTGAATGAATGGAGTAACATACTGTAAAGATGTTTTCACTCACAGAAAGAGGCTAGAGCAACTGGGTCCAGGGTGACAAACTCTCTCATAGCCATGGCGCCTTTGGCCAGATTCACCCTGAAATGGAAAGAGAATGAGTCGCTCTCCACACACACACACACACACACACACTGGGTAGGGACGGGGCACACTGGGGTTTGTTGTAAAATGTGCAAGCCTGTAGCTAGAGAAAGTAGATGTGTGTGTGTGTGTGTTTGTGATGGAATAGAACGACAGTGCGTTGTATACATACACACACACAAACACCTCCTAGCTCTAGCCACAGGCTTCCCATATTTTCACAACAATGGCCACATTTAATTTGGGCCTGACCCCAGTGTGCCACACACAGACTCCCACTCTCTCTCCCCTCCTTACCTGTCAAAGGCTGACACGGTGCTTATAGCCAGTAGCAGGTAGAAGAGAGACTGTGCAGGGTAGGCCAGGCTGTGGTACTGCTGCAGTAGGTTAGGCAGAGTAGTGAGATGTTTTCCTGCCAGGGCATAGATCACTATGATGTTCCACACTGCATAGCCTGCTAGGAAGCCGTGGCAGAACAGCCCAACCCCCCTGTACATTAGAGAGATAGAGAGACGTGAGATAGAGGGAGCACACACACACAGTCTTTCAAACAGACACCTGCACACACACACACACACCTGAAGCCACCATGTACCCTAAGAGACACATCCTTGGTAGTCCACATCTGCTGGATGTCCACGAAGTTGTCCACCTGATCGCTGGACTTCGGTCTGTCTGACCGATCGGCCGCTTGAAACCTCTCTGAAAGTAAAACAACACATCATTATCCAACATAGAAGACAGGACACACAAGGATGTCCAAATAATTAATATAAGGCCAATTTTTCCAGACACAGAAACAAGACAAGTCCTCGACCAAGTAAAGCTGCCAATGGAGGTTTTCCATTGAAATTGCTTCATAGTCCAGGACTAGGTTAATTATTCTGTGTCCTGGAAACCAACCTATACTCTTAAAACTCTACCATGTACAGCTAACATAAAATAACAGAAAGAAGAGGGACACTCACTGCTCCTCTCTACAAACACCTTCCCCACGGGCTGGCTCTGTCCCAGGGGAGCAGAGAACAGGGAATGCCGGGGGACGGGTGGCTGAGCGTCTGTGATGATGTCATCGTCCTCTACATGAAGCTCGTTGACGTACTGTGTCTCTGACACTTTCGACTTCCTAGGGAGTTATCAAAAAAGAAAGAAAGAACAAAAGAGAGGGAAACTGAGCTCATTAATAAAGCACATCATAATAGAACCATACCAGTGAAAACATACCACACACATTTTACTCTACACCATAAATCAATTCAATTCGATTTGTCACATACATGTGATTAGTAGATGTTATTGTGGGTGTAGCGAAATGCAGTAATATGCAGTAATATCTAACAAATTACACAACATATACCCAATAGACACAAATCTAAGTTGGAATGAATTAAGACTACATACATCATATGGACGAGCAATGTCAGAGTGGAACGGACTAAGATACCGTAGAATAGTATAGAAAACAGTATATACACATGAGATGAGTAATGCCAGATATGTAAACATTAAGTGACTAAGATACCGTAGAATAGATAGGGCATATTACAGTGTCTCTTACTTCTTCCTCTTGGGTTTTTTGGTCACTTCTTCCCCTGCCTCTGCTGTGTTCTGGACCAGTCCATCCCCGTTCACCAGGTCAGCCTGGTCATCCTCCATGTCTGAAACACAAACAAGTGAACGAACAACGCTCCACATGTAACTTAATACATTTCACAAATACAGTAAGTACAACTATGACATATAGCCTATAAATGGTTTTGGTAAAACAGAACGGAATGTATTGAATATAAGTGTAATATAATCTTAACCATGAAGAAGTGATAGAATAAATAATACACAATCAAGATAATGTTTGAGTTAAAAGTAGGAAGAGTAGGTATATGGTTCCCCTGAGGTATGTTGTTACCTATAGTCAGGCCTGTTGTTTATCTATAGTCAAGCCTGCTGTTTACCTATAGTCAAGCGTGTTGTTTACCTATATTCAAGCGTGTTGTTTACCTATAGTCAAGCGTGTTGTTTACCTATAGTCAAATGTGTTGTTTACCTATAGTCAAGTGTTGTTTACCTATAGTCAAGCGGGTTGTTCACCTATAGTCAAGCGTGTTGTTTACCCACAGTTGAAGTCAGAAGTTTACATACACTCAATCAATACCTATCCCAGTCTGCTGTTCCCACATGCTTCAAGAGGGCCACCATTGTTCCTGTTCCCAAGAAAGGTAACTGAGCTAAACGACTACCGCCCCGTAGCACTCACTTCCGTCATCATGAAGTGCTTTGAGAGACTAGTCAAGGACCATATCACCTCCACCCTACCTGACACCCTAGACCCACTCCAATTTGCTTACCGCCCAAATAGGTCCACAGACGATGCAATCTCAACCACACTGCACACTGCCCTAACCCACCTGGACAAGAGGAATACCTATGTGAGAATGCTGTTCATCGACTACAGCTCGGCATTTAACACCATAGTACCCTCCAAGCTCGTCATCAAGCTCGAGACCCTGGGTCTCGACCCCGCCCTGTGCAACTGGGTACTGGACTTCCTGACGGGCCGCCCCCAGGTGGTGAGGGTAGGCAACAACATCTCCACCCCGCTGATCCTCAACACTGGGGCCCCACAAGGGTTGGACCACCCACACAGACAGCATCGTGAAGAAGGCGCAGCAGCGCCTCTTCAACCTCAGGAGGCTGAAGAAATTCGGCTTGTCACCAAAAGCACTCACAAACTTCTACAGATGCACAATCGAGAGCATCCTGGCGGGCTGTATCACCGACTTTTACGGCAACTGCTCCGCCCACAACCGTAAGGCTCTCCAGAGGGTAGTGAGGTCTGCACAACGCATCACCGGGGGCAAACTACCTGCCCTCCAGGACACCTACACCACCTGATGTTACAAAAAGGCCATAAAGATCATCAAGGACAACAACCACCCGAGCCACTGCCTGTTCACCCCGCTATCATCCAGAAGGCGAGGTCAGTACAGGTGCATCAAAGCTGGGACCGAGAGACTGAAAAACAGCTTCTATCTCAAGGCCATCAGACTGTTAAACAGCCACCACTAACATTGAGTGGCTGCTGCCAACACACCGACTCAACTCCAGCCACTTTAATAATGGGAATTGATGTAAAATGATGTAAAATATATCACTAGCCACTTTAAACAATGCTACCTAATATAATGTTTACATACCCTACATTATTAATCTCATATGTATACGTATATACTGTACCCTATATCATCTACTGCATCTTTATGTAATACATGTATCACTAGCCACTTTAACTATGCCACTTTGTTTACATACTCATCTCATATGTATATACTGTACTCGATACCATCTACTGTATCTTGCCTATGCCGCTCTGTACCATCACTCATTCATATATCTTTATGTACATATTCTTTATCCCCTTACACTTGTGTGTATAAGACAGTAGTTTTGGAATTGTTAGTTAGATTACTTGTTGGTTATTACTGCATTGTCGGAACTAGAAGCACAAGCATTTCGCTACACTCGCATTAACATCTGCTAACCATGTGTATGTGACAAATCAAATTTGATTTGACTTAGGTTGGAGTCATTAAAACACATTTTTCAACCACTCCACAAATTTCTTGATAACAAACTATAATTTTGGCAAGTCAGTTAGGCTATCTACTTTGTGCATGACAAATAATTTGACCAACAATTGTTTACAGACAGATTATTTCACTTATAATTCACTGTATCACAATTCCAGTGGGTCAGAAGTTTACATAGACTAAGTTGACTGTGCCTGTAAACAGCTTGGAAAATTTCAGAAAATGTCATGGCTTTAGAAGCTTCTGATGGGCTAATTGACATCATTTGAGTCCATTGGAGATGTATTTCAAGGCCTACCTTCAAACTCAGTGCCTCTTTGCTTGACATCATGGGAAAATCTAAAGAAATCAGCCAAGACCTCAGAGAATAAAACTGTAGACCTCCACAAGTGTAGTTCATCCTTGGGAGCAATTTCCAAACGCCTGAAGGTACCACGTTCATCTATACAAACAATAGTATGCAAGTATAAACACCATGGGACCACGCAGCCGTCATACCGCTCAGGAAGGAGACGCGTTCTGTCTCCTGGAGATGAACGTACTTTGGTGCGAAAAGTGCAAATCCATCCCAGAACTACAGCAAAGGAGCATGTGAAGATGCTGGCGCAAACAGGTACAAAAGTATCTATATCCACAGTAAAACGAGTCCTATATCGACATAACCTAAAAGGCCACTCAGCAAGGAAGAAGCCACTGCCCCAAAATCGCCATAAAAAAGCCAGACTACGGTTTGCAACTGCACATGGGGACAAAGATTGTACTTTTTGGAGAAATGTCCTCTGGTTTGATGAAACAAAATAGATCTGTTTGGCCATAATGACCATCGTTATGTTTGGAGGAAAAAGGGGGATGCTTGCAAGCCGAAGAGCACCACCCCAACTGTGAAGCATGGGGGTGGCAGCATCATGTTGTGGGTGTGCTTTGCTGCAGGAGTGACTGGTGCACTCCACAAAATAGATGACATCATGAGGCGGAAAATTATGTGGATATATTGAAGCAACATCTCAAGACATCAGTCAGGAAGTTGGGGTCATTGTTCCAAATGGACAATGACCCCAAGCATATTTATAAAGTTGTGGCAAAATGGCTTAAGGACAACAAAGTCAAGGTATTGGAGTGGCCATCACAAAGCCCTGACCTCAATCCCATAGAAAGTTTGTGGGCAGAACTGAAAATGCGTGTGCGAGCAAGGAGGCCTACAAACCTGACTCAGTTACACCAGCTCTGTCAGGATGATTTATTGTGGAAAGCTTGTGGAAGGCTACCCGGAACATTTGACCCAAGTTAAACAATTTAAAGGCAATGCTACCAAATACTAATTGAGTGTATGTAAACTTCTGACCCACTGGGAATGTGATGAAAGAAAAAAAGCTGAAATAAATAATTCTCTCTACTATTATTCTGACATTTCACACTAAAATAAAGTGGTGATCCTAACTGACCTATGACAGGGAATTTTTTACTAGGATTAAATGTCAGGAATTGTGAAAAACTGAGTTTAAATGTATTTGGCTAAGGTGGATGTAAACTTCCGACTTCAACTGTATAGTCAAGCCTGTTGTTTACCTATAGGCAGGCATGTTGTTTACCTATAGTCAGGCATGCTGTTTACCTATATTCAGGCATGTTGTTTACCTATAGTCAGGCATGTTGTTTACCTATAGTTAGGCATGTTGTTTACCCATAGTCAGGCATGTTGTTTACCTATAGTTAGGCATGCTGTTTACCTATAGCCAGGCATGCTGTTTACCTATAGTTAGGCATGTTGTTTACCTATAGTCAGGCATGTTGTTTACCTATAGTCAGGCATGTTGTTTACCTATAGTCAGGCATGCTGTTTACCTATAGGCAGGCATGCTGTTTACCTATAGGCAGGCATGCTGTTTACCTATAGTCAGGCATGTTGTTTACCTATAGTCAGGCATGTTGTTTACCTATAGTCAGGCATGTTGTTTACCTATAGTCAGGCATGTTGTTTACCTATAGTTAGGCATGTTGTTTACCCATAGTCAGGCATGTTGTTTACCCATAGTCAGGCATATTGTTTACCTATAGTTAGGCATGCTGTTTCCCTATAGCCAGGCATGCTGTTTACCTATAGTTAGGCATGTTGTTTACCTATAGTCAGGCATGTTGTTTACCTATAGTCAGGCATGTTGTTTACCTATAGGCAGGCATGCTGTTTACCTATAGGCAGGCATGCTGTTTACCTATAGGCAGGCATGCTGTTTACCTATAGGCAGGCATGCTGTTTACCTATAGGCAGGCATGCTGTTTACCTATAGTCAGGCATGTTGTTTACCTATAGTCAGGCATGTTGTTTACCTATAGTCAGGCATGTTGTTTACCTATAGTCAGGCATGTTGTTTACCTATAGTTAGGCATATTGTTTACCTATAGTTAGGCATGCTGTTTACCTATAGCCAGGCATGCTGTTTACCTATAGTCAGGCATGTTGTGTAGCTATAGTCAGATTTGTTGTTTACCTATAGTCAGGCATGCTGTTTACCTATAGCCAGACATGTTGTGTAGCTAGTCAGATTTGTTGTTTACCTATAGTTAGGCATGCTGTTTACCTATAGCCAGACATGTTGTGTAGCTATAGTCAGATTTGTTGTTTACCTATAGTCAGGCATGCTGTTTACCTATAGCCAGACATGTTGTGTAGCTATAGTCAGATTTGTTGTTTACCTACAGTTAGGCATGCTGTTTACCTATAGCCAGACATGTTGTGTAGCTATAGTCAGATTTGTTGTTTACCTATAGTCAGGCATATTGTTTACCTATAGTTAGGCATGCTGTTTACCTATAGTCAGGCATGTTGTTTACCTATAGTCAGGCATGTTGTTTACCTATAGTCAGGCATGTTGTTTACCTATAGTCAGGCATATTGTTTACCTATAGTTAGGCATGCTGTTTACCTATAGCCAGACATGCGGTTTACCTATAGCCAGACATGTTGTGTAGCTATAGTCAGATTTGTTGTTTACCTATAGTCAGGCATGTTGTTTACCTATAGTCAGGCATGCTGTTTACCTATAGTCAGGCATGCTGTTTACCTATAGGCAGGCATGCTGTTTACCTATAGGCAGGCATGCTGTTTACCTATAGGCAGGCATGCTGTTTACCTATAGTCAGGCATGTTGTTTACCTATAGTCAGGCATGTTGTTTACCTATAGTCAGGCATGCTGTTTACCTATAGCCAGGCATGCTGTTTACCTATAGTTAGGCATGCTGTTTACCTATAGTCAGGCATGCTGTTTACCTATAGTCAGGCATGCTGTTTACCTATAGTCAGGCATGTTGTGTAGCTATAGTCAGATTTGTTGTTTACCTATAGCCAGACATGTTGTGTAGCTATAGTCAGATTTGTTGTTTACCTATAGTCAGGCATGCTGTTTACCTATAGCCAGACATGTTGTGTAGCTATAGTCAGATTTGTTGTTTACCTATAGTTAGGCATGTTGTTTACCTATAGTTAGGCATGTTGTTTACCTATAGTCAGGCATATTGTTTACCTATAGTTAGGCATGTTGTTTACCTATAGTTAGGCATGTTGTTTACCTATAGTCAGGCATATTGTTTACCTATAGTCAGGCATGTTGTTTACCTATAGTTAGGCATGTTGTTTACCTATAGTCAGGCATATTGTTTACCTATAGCCAGACATGTTGTGTAGCTATAGTCAGGCATGTTGTTTACCTATAGTCAGGCATGCTGTTTACCTATAGCCAGACATGCGGTTTACCTATAGCCAGACATGTTGTGTAGCTATAGTCAGATTTGTTGTTTACCTATAGTCAGGCATGCTGTTTACCTATAGCCAGACATGTTGTGTAGCTATAGTCAGATTTGTTGTTTACCTATAGTCAGGCATGCTGTTTACCTATAGCCAGACATGTTGTGTAGCTATAGTCAGATTTGTTGTTTACCTATAGTCAGGCATGCTGTTTACCTATAGCCAGACATGTTGTGTAGCTATAGTCAGATTTGTTGTTTACCTATAGTCAGGCATGCTGTTTACCTATAGCCAGACATGTTGTGTAGCTATAGTCAGATTTGTTGTTTACCTTTAGTCAGGCATGCTGTTTACCTATAGCCAGACATGTTGTGTAGCTATAGTCAGATTTGTTGTTTACCTATAGTCAGGCATGCTGTTTACCTATAGCCAGACATGTTGTGTAGCTATAGTCAGATTTGTTGTTTACCTTTAGTCAGGCATGCTGTTTACCTATAGCCAGACATGTTGTGTAGCTATAGTCAGATTTGTTGTTTACCTATAGTCAGGCATGCTGTTTACCTATAGTCAGGCATATTGTTTACCTATAGTTAGGCATGTTGTTTACCTATAGTCAGGCATGTTGTTTACCTATAGTCAGGCATGTTGTTTACCTATTGTCAGGCATATTGTTTACCTATAGTCAGGCATGTTGTTTACCTATAGTCAGGCATGTTGTTTACCTATAGTTAGGCATGCTGTTTACCTATAGCCAGACATGTTGTGTAGCTATAGTCAGGCATGCTGTTTACCTATAGCCAGACATGTTGTGTAGCTATAGTCAGATTTGTTGTTTACCTATAGTCAGGCATGCTGTTTACCTATAGCCAGACATGTTGTGTAGCTATAGTCAGATTTGTTGTTTACCTATAGTCAGGCATGCTGTTTACCTATAGCCAGACATGTTGTGTAGCTATAGTCAGATTTGTTGTTTACCTATAGTCAGGCATGCTGTTTACCTATAGCCAGACATGTTGTGTAGCTATAGTCAGATTTGTTGTTTACCTATAGTCAGGCATGCTGTTTACCTATAGCCAGACATGTTGTGTAGCTATAGTCAGATTTGTTGTTTACCTTTAGTCAGGCATGCTGTTTACCTATAGCCAGACATGTTGTGTAGCTATAGTCAGATTTGTTGTTTACCTATAGTCAGGCATGCTGTTTACCTATAGCCAGACATGTTGTGTAGCTATAGTCAGATTTGTTGTTTACCTTTAGTCAGGCATGCTGTTTACCTATAGCCAGACATGTTGTGTAGCTATAGTCAGATTTGTTGTTTACCTATAGTCAGGCATGCTGTTTACCTATAGTCAGGCATATTGTTTACCTATAGTTAGGCATGTTGTTTACCTATAGTCAGGCATGTTGTTTACCTATAGTCAGGCATGTTGTTTACCTATTGTCAGGCATATTGTTTACCTATAGTCAGGCATGTTGTTTACCTATAGTCAGGCATGTTGTTTACCTATAGTTAGGCATGCTGTTTACCTATAGCCAGACATGTTGTGTAGCTATAGTCAGGCATGCTGTTTACCTATAGCCAGACATGTTGTGTAGCTATAGTCAGATTTGTTGTTTACCTATAGTCAGGCATGCTGTTTACCTATAGCCAGACATGTTGTGTAGCTATAGTCAGATTTGTTGTTTACCTATAGTCAGGCATGCTGTTTACCTATAGCCAGACATGTTGTGTAGCTATAGTCAGATTTGTTGTTTACCTATAGTCAGGCATGTTGTTTACCTATAGCCAGACATGTTGTGTAGCTATAGTCAGATTTGTTGTTTACCTATAGTCAGGCATGCTGTTTACCTATAGCCAGACATGTTGTGTAGCTATAGTGAGATTTGTTGTTTACCTATAGTCAGGCATGTTGTTTACCTATAGTTAGGCATGTTGTTTACCTATAGTCAGGCATATTGTTTACCTATAGTCAGGCATGTTGTTTACCTATAGCCAGACATGTTGTGTAGCTATAGTCAGATTTGTTGTTTACCTATAGTTAGGCATGCGGTTTACCTATAGCCAGACATATTGTGTAGCTATAGTGAGATTTGTTGTTTACCTATAGTCAGGCATGCTGTTTACCTATAGCCAGACATGTTGTTTACCTATATTCAGGCATGTTGTTTACCTATAGTTAGGCATGCTGTTTACCTATAGTCAGGCATATTGTTTACCTATAGTTAGGCATGCTGTTTACCTATAGCCAGACATGTTGTGTAGCTATAGTGAGATTTGTTGTTTACCTATAGTCAGGCATATTGTTTACCTATAGTTAGGCATGCTGTTTACCTATAGTCAGGCATATTGTTTACCTATAGTTAGGCATGCTGTTTACCTATAGCCAGACATGTTGTGTAGCTATAGTCAGATTTGTTGTTTACCTATAGCCAGACATGTTGTGTAGCTATAGTCAGATTTGTTGTTTACCTATAGTCAGGCATATTGTTTACCTATAGTTAGGCATGCTGTTTACCTATAGTCAGGCATGTTGTTTACCTATAGTCAGGCATATTGTTTACCTATAGTTAGGGATGTTGTTTACCTATAGTCAGGCATATTGTTTACCTATAGTTAGGCATGTTGTTTACCTATAGTTAGGCATGTTGTTTACCTATAGTCAGGCATATTGTTTACCTATAGTTAGGCATGCTGTTTACCTATAGCCAGACATGTTGTGTAGCTATAGTCAGGCATGTTGTTTACCTATAGTCAGGCATGCTGTTTACCTATAGCCAGACATGCGGTTTACCTATAGCCAGACATGTTGTGTAGCTATAGTCAGATTTGTTGTTTACCTATAGTCAGGCATGTTGTTTACCTATAGTCAGGCATGCTGTTTACCTATAGGCAGGCATGCTGTTTACCTATAGGCAGGCATGCTGTTTACCTATAGTCAGGCATGTTGTTTACCTATAGTCAGGCATGTTGTTTACCTATAGTCAGGCATGTTGTTTACCTATAGTCAGGCATGTTGTTTACCCATAGTCAGGCATGTTGTTTACCTATAGTCAGGCATATTGTTTACCTATAGTTAGGCATGCTGTTTACCTATAGCCAGGCATGCTGTTTACCTATAGTTAGGCATGCTGTTTACCTATAGTCAGGCATGCTGTTTACCTATAGTCAGGCATGTTGTTTACCTATAGTCAGGCATGTTGTGTAGCTATAGTCAGATGTGTTGTTTACCTATAGCCAGACATGTTGTGTAGCTATAGTCAGATTTGTTGTTTACCTATAGTCAGGCATGCTGTTTACCTATAGCCAGACATGTTGTGTAGCTAGTCAGATTTGTTGTTTACCTATAGTTAGGCATGCTGTTTACCTATAGCCAGACATGTTGTGTAGCTATAGTCAGATTTGTTGTTTACCTATAGTCAGGCATGCTGTTTACCTATAGCCAGACATGTTGTGTAGCTATAGTCAGATTTGTTGTTTACCTACAGTTAGGCATGCTGTTTACCTATAGCCAGACATGTTGTGTAGCTATAGTCAGATTTGTTGTTTACCTATAGTTAGGCATGTTGTTTACCTATAGTTAGGCATGTTGTTTACCTATAGTCAGGCATATTGTTTACCTATAGTTAGGCGTGTTGTTTACCTATAGTTAGGCATGTTGTTTACCTATAGTTAGGCATGTTGTTTACCTATAGTCAGGCATATTGTTTACCTATAGTGAGATTTGTTGTTTACCTATAGTTAGGCATGCGGTTTACCTATAGCCAGACATATTGTGTAGCTATAGTGAGATTTGTTGTTTACCTATAGTCAGGCATGCTGTTTACCTATAGCCAGACATGTTGTTTACCTATATTCAGGCATGTTGTTTACCTATAGTTAGGCATGCTGTTTACCTATAGTCAGGCATATTGTTTACCTATAGTTAGGCATGCTGTTTACCTATAGCCAGACATGTTGTGTAGCTATAGTGAGATTTGTTGTTTACCTATAGTCAGGCATATTGTTTACCTATAGTTAGGCATGCTGTTTACCTATAGTCAGGCATATTGTTTACCTATAGTTAGGCATGCTGTTTACCTATAGCCAGACATGTTGTGTAGCTATAGTGAGATTTGTTGTTTACCTATAGTCAGGCATGCTGTTTACCTATAGTCAGGCATGCTGTTTACCTATAGTCAGGCATATTGTTTACCTATAGGTAGGCATATTGTTTACCTATAGGTAGGCATGCTGTTTACCTATAGTCAGACATGTTGTGTAGCTATAGTGAGATTTGTTGTTTACCTATAGCCAGACATGTTGTGTAGCTATAGTGAGATTTGTTGTTTACCTACGGTCGCTGCCTTTTTCTTCTTCTTCCTTCTCTGTGGTGCAGCTTCCGGCGAATCGGGGGTCAAGGCCTGGATGACCTCAGATGACCTGCGACTGCTCAGACCCCCCACTTGGGCCATCTCCATCCCAGAGTCTGCTGCACATACAAAACAACACAACTCTCTTATTATATACTTGAGGTGTACTTACCATGTGGTTCAAGTCATTACTAGTACTTTAACTGTATATACATGATTATTTGACAGTGGAATACAAGCTTTATAGTTAACCCATAGCCTGAAACTTAAAGGCAAAGTGCCTCCAAAATCTGGAACAACGCTGTTCACCAGCAGTTCAACAGAAGGAGCTCCCGAGAACTATTCCTTTTCCACCCACCCTCTGGGCTTTCAACACCATCCACCTGACTCTTCGACTTCTTCCTCTTGCTTTTAGGGACCGGCATCACGTCTACATAGGAGACAAAACAGGTAAAGAAAACTATATCCAAGCCAGCAGCGCCAACCAATATTCAATAGTTAAATGATCTATTACAACATCCTTCTGAAGGCAACTCACCAACTGTATCTTGACTTCATGCAGTTGTTCAAATGCCATACATATAAAAGGGAAAGAGAGAGCGTGAGAGAGATGTTCTGCTGGGATAAATTAGTTGAAACAGTATCACAACAGCATAAGGAGGCGAGACTCACCTTGACATGGGGGGCAGGGCACGCTGTCCACGCTAAAGAGGACAAGGAAGAAGAGAATGAGGCTTGGCCAACATCTTACATAACACACCTTAATGATTACTTAATATACTTCATTACATTCACTTATTTAACCTTTATTTAACTAGGCATGTCAGTTTAAGAACAAATTCTTATTTACATTGACAGCCAACCCCCCCAGCTGAACACTCCCCTAACCCAGACAACGCTGGGCCAATTGTGAGCTGCCCTATGGGACTCCCAATCACGGCCGGTTATGACACAGCCTGAGAACAAACCAGGGTCTGTAGTGACGCCTCTAACACTGCAATGCAGTGCCTTAGACTGCTGCGCTCTTGGGAGGCCCTCAATCCATACATGCCAAGAGATAGGATCAGAGGGGAACCAAGGAACAATGGAACCAAGCAAGTGGTTGTACAAAGCGCTCTCCAAAACTTGCTTTCAAAGTAGATAACACTCCCAGTCACAAACAGTACATTTCTCCAATTGATCTCAACTAGAGGTCGATCGATTATGATTTAATCGACCATTCCGAATAATCGTTCGACCTCTAATCTCAACAATAAAATCCTCCAAAACTCAACAACCTGGACTCAGAAAACAGAGTCCTTCTCGTACAGAGAGAAGATCCAGCAGCACCAGGGCCCGATTTCCCAAAACTAGGCCCAGGACTGTGTATGAGAGAGAACTTACCATGATTTGTTTTCTCACCATTCCACCCAAGAATCAGAAAGGGCTCTGAGGATATTCCTGTGCCACAGCCTTGGTGGCACTGCCTAATCCTGGGCTAAATCTGCAGTATGCATCTGCCAAGGTACTGGAATACCAACCAATCCAGGCATAGATCAGATCAGACTATTCAGACTTGAGGGATTTGACCCCTTGAGGTGAAAGTGAATAAGACCCTCAACAAAAATAGCCTAGAGTAAACTACAACACCTTTATTGATGCAATAATTTGGTGTAAGAACAATGTTGATGATTATTAAGGCCGTATTTCATTTCCCCCTCATATTGGGCCACAGTTTTGAAGTGACATAAGCTACACCTCTTCATGGGGTTGTTGACCTTAACCCCTAATGCTGTATGGTTCTGCAGCAAGGTCCCTGTTACACCCTCTCTGATTTGTTGTTGTTGGGCCCTCTGCAGGGTGCAGAAACCAGAGACCTATGGGAACTGGCTGTCTGAGAGCAGTCTTTTGACTGGGCTTGTGCTCATAGGCTACCAATGTGCTGCATACTAGCTAGTTACAAGTCGAAATACTCTTAAGATTTATGATATGGATGGTCGTGTAAGTGTAGTGGCGTATGCGCGGCTAATGGTACCTGTGGAAGAGGCGGGAGGTCCCTCCGTCGCATACTTTGTGCCTAAATAAATATTTGGATTAAAAAACAAACTGCACACACTGGGCAACAGGAATAGGACAAAAATCACTAGTTATAACGAATGCATGGATAAATAGTAATAGCTAACTAAGACAGAGCAAAAGTATAACTAGCTGGTCAGCTAAATTAGCTAGCTAGCACATTTAGGCTAGAGCAACCTTGTGTTCCGACCTTTACAAGATTAGCAAGCTACATACCTGGAATCCTCCTGTGTCCATTTCTGCGGGATATCCTATTAAAACAACCCCGATAAGAGATAGCTAGTTAGCTACCTAGCTGTTAAAACGTTTTGGGCTTGTAACGTCCGCATGTTGGTAGCCACCGTGTTTACCCGACCACTTTGTTTACACTCGTTGCCTTGCCTTTACAGTGATTTTTAGCTGAGAAAACAAAAAGGAACTTCCGGTTTTCAAAATAAAAGCCTGTCTTCTACACATGTTGACACAAAAAGTCACACAAACACATTAAATAACACGCGTTCACACACACAATTGTATTTTTAAAATTGGTAACAGTATACATCACATATTTTAGCATTATTCCATATCCCATTATGTTACACAAAAAAATATTATGTATAATAATAGCCTGGGATTACAGCCTGTGCTGAAGGTATCCTTCAGTACTATGAAAACATTGTGTTAAATGGTGAGCACATAACTCCACTAACTTGCTCACCTTCCTACTGAAACATCGTACCAATCTAGAGCACTTGAATATACGTTCTTTGGCATTAACATTCATTTTATTAAATCAAATAAAAACATTAAGAAAATACAGAAATTCAGCACGGACAATTATTTGCTCTGATTGTAAACGAAAGATGAGAAGTTAACCTACAACCTCTCATAGCATACCTATGTAGCACATCAATACATTATCTCCAACTATGCACACAATTTCAGAGAAAAACAGACATGATTTTTGGTTTAATCCAGCGCCACCATAGCCTTAAATAGGCAAATTAGTCAACAACAGATTCAAGCAGACACAAGGACAGTATCTGTATGAGTCTCTCAAACTCACACTAAACAAAACAAAACAAGAAATCCAATCTAAAACAAATTCCACTGAAGAGCAGAGGGCATCTTCAGAAGTAGCAGCCAAAGGTGACAGCCACTCCACATCCATGTTGTTCTCCATTCCCTCTTTTACGATGCCCTGTTTGTGATCCTTTTATGTTCTCTCCTCTCCTCATTTCTCATCAAAACTCCTCTGTGGGTCGTATCTAGTTGGCAGGAACCCACTGTGTCTAGTCCTGAGCCCTTCTCACAGCCCTCAGTAGCTGAACACAGGAGTCTTGCAGCCTGTCGTTCACCATCACATTTTCGAAGAACTAGCAGTAGTGAAACTCCATCTTTCTGGCTGTCTCCTCAATCTCCTGGAAGTCTTCCTCCTGTTGGGAACAGAATAACATGACAGTTGGTCACTATCTTAACTATGGCATGATGGTCAGTATTTCAACCATTTGATCACCATAGGGATGGCATATTATTACCAGGTATCTTTGGAAAAAAGAGGTTCAAACCGTGAGCGACTTCCTGGTCAATAAAAAAAAGGAGAAATTATAATAAAACCATAAGAGGGCTTACTTTGAAAGGGATGTTGACGTAGTCATTTGTGGCGATCTGAGTGTCCTGGTCTCCTTCATTTGTTTTGCGGTGGGCGGCTTCACATAGATGATGTAGGCCTTGAGCTCATGTGTCCTCACTGACTGGATGGCCTAAAACGGGACAGTCATCATACATACATGTTTACAGGCCTCCTGGGCCATATACAGCGTTCCTCACTGAGTTCCCTGAATTCCTATCGGACCTTGTAGTCATAGCAGATAATATTCTAATCTTTGGTGACTTTAATATTCACATGGAAAAGTCCACAGACCCACTCCAAAAGGCTTTCGGAGCCATCATCGACTCAGTGGGTTTTGTCCAACATGTCTCTGGACCCACTCGCTGTCACAGTCATACGGACCTAGTTTTGTCCCATGGAATAAATGTTGTGGATCTTAATGTTTTTCCTCATAATCCTGGACTATCGGACCACCATTTTATTACATTTGCAATTGCAACAAATAATCTTCAACCCCAACCAAGGAACATCAAAAGTCGTGCTATAAATTCACAGACAACACAAAGATTCCTTGATGTCCTTCCAGATTCCCTCTGTCTACCCAAGGACGCCAGAGGACAAAAATCAGTTAACCACCTAACTGAGGAACTCAATTTAACCTTGCACAATACCCTAGATGCAGTTGCACCCCTAAAAACTAAAAACATTTCTCATAAGAAACTAGCTCCCTGGTACACAGAAAATACCCGAGCTCTGGAGCAAGCTTCCAGAAAATTGGAACGGAAATGGCGCCACACCAAACTGGAAGTCTTCCGACTAGCTTGGAAAGACAGTACCGTGCAGTACCGAAGAGCCCTTAGTGCTGCTCGATCATCCTATTTTTCTAACTTAATTGAGGAAAATAAGAACAATCCGAAATTCCTTTTTGATACTGTTGCAAAGCTAACTAAAAAGCAGCATTCCCCAAGAGAGGATGACTTTCACTTTAGCAGTGATAAATTCACGAACTTCTTTGAGGAAAAGATTATGATTATTAGAAAGCAAATTACGGACTCCTCTTTAAATCTGCGTATTCCTTCAAAGCTCAGTTGTCCTCAGTCTGCACAACTCTGCCAGGACCTAGGATCAAGAGAGACGCTCAAGTGTTTTGGTACTATATCTCTTGACACAATGATGAAAATAATCATGGCATCTAAACCTTCAAGCTGCATACTGGACCCTATTCCAACTAAACTACTGAAAGAGCTGCTTCCTGTGCTTGGCCCTCCTATGTTGAACATAATAAACAGCTCTCTATCCACCGGATGTGTACCAAACTCACTACAAGTGGCAGTAATAAAGCCTCTCTTGAAAAAGCCAAACCTTGACCCAGAAAATATAAAAAACGATAGGCCTTTATCGAATCTTCCATTCCTCTCAAATATTTTAGAAAAGGCTGTTGCGCAGCAACTCACTGCCTTCCTGAAGACAAACAATGTATACGAAATGCTTCAGTCTGGTTTTAGACCCCATCATAGCACTGAGACGGCACATGTGAAGGTGGTAAATGACATTTTAATGGCATCGGACCGAGGCTCTGCATCTGTCCTCGTGCTCCTAGACCTTAGTGCTGCTTTTGATACCATCGATCACCACATTCTTTTGGAGAGATTGGAAACCCAAATTGGTCTACACGGACAAGTTCTGGCCTGGTTTAGATCTTATCTGTCGGAAAGATATCAGTTTGTCTCTGTGAATGGTTTATCCTCTGACAAATCAAACTGTAAATTTCGGTGTTCCTCAAGGTTCCGTTTTAGGACCACTATTGTTTTCACTATATATTTTACCTTTTGGGGATGTTATTCGAAAACATAATGTTAACTTTCACTGCTATGCGGATGACACACAGCTGTACATTTCAATGAAACATGGCGAAGCCCCAAAATTGCCCTTGCTAGAAGCATGTGTTTCAGACATAAGGAAGTGGATGGCTGCAAACTTTCGACTTTTAAACTCGGACAAAACAGAGATGCTTGTTCTAGGTCCCAAGAAACAAAGAGATCTTCTGTTGAATCTGACAATTAATCTTAATGGTTGTACAGTCGTCTCAAATAAAACTGTGAAGGACCTCAGCGTTACTCTGGACCCTGATCTCTCTTTTGAAGAACATATCAAGACCATTTCAAGGACAGCTTTTTTCCATCTACGTAACATTGCAAAAATCAGAAACTTTCTGTCCAAAAATGATGCAGAAAAATTAATCCATGCTTTTGTCACTTCTAGGTTAGACTACTGCAATGCTCTACTTTCCGGCTACCCGGATAAAGCACTAAATAAACTTCAGTTAGTGCTAAATATGGCTGCTAGAATCCTGACTAGAACCAAAAAAATTTGATCATATTACTCCAGTGCTAGCCTCTCTACACTGGCTTCCTGTCAAAGCAAGGGCTGATTTCAAGGTTTTACTGCTAACCTACAAAGCATTACATGGGCTTGCTCCTACCTATCTCTCTGATTTGGTCCTGCCGTACATACCTACACGTACGCTACGGTCA
Organism: Oncorhynchus kisutch; assembly: GCF_002021735.2. Lineage (NCBI taxonomy): Eukaryota > Metazoa > Chordata > Actinopteri > Salmoniformes > Salmonidae > Oncorhynchus > Oncorhynchus kisutch. Next base: position 40,897,516 of record NC_034189.2, read on the forward strand.
CAAGACGCAGGCCTCCTAATTGTCCCTAGAATTTCTAAGCAAACAGCAGGAGGCAGGGCTTTCTCCTATAGAGCTCCATTTTTATGGAACGGTCTGCCAACCCATGTCAGAGACGCAAACACGGTCTCAACCTTTAAGTCTTTACTGAAGACTCATCTCTTCAGTGGGTCATATGATTGAGTGTATTCTGGCCCAAGAGTGGGAAGGTGAACGGAAAGGCTCTGGAGCAATGAACCGCCCTTGCTGTCTCTGCCTGGCCGGTTCCCCTCTTTCCACTGGGATTCTCTGCCTCTAACCCTATTACAGGGGCTGAGTCGCTGGCTTACTGGGGCTCTCTCATGCCATCCCTAGAAGGGGTGCGTCACCTGAGTGGGTTGATTCATCCTGTCTGGGTTGGCGCCCCCCCTTGGGTTGTGCCGTGGCGGAGATCTTTGTGGGCTATACTCAGCCTTGTCTCAGGATGGTAAGTTGGTGGTTGAAGATATCCCTCTAGTGGTGTGGGGGCTGTGCTTTGGCAAAGTGGGTGGGGTTATATCCTTCCTGTTTGGCCCTGTCCGGGGGTGTCCTCGGATGGGGCCACAGTGTCTCCTGACCCCTCCTGTCTCAGCCTCCAGTATTTATGCTGCAGTAGTTTATGTGTGGGGGGCTAGGGTCAGTTTGTTATATCTGGAGTACATCTCCTGTCCTATTCGGTGTCCTGTGTGAATCTAAGTGTGCGTTCTCTAATTCTCTCCGTCTATCTTTCTTTCTCTCTCTCTCTCGGAGGACCTGAGCCCTAGGACCATGCCCCAGGACTACCTGACATGATGACTCCTTGCGGTCATTTATGAACATTTGAACATCTTGGCCATTTTCTGTTATAATCTCCACCCGGCACAGCCAGAAGAGGACTGGCCACCCCACATAGCCTGGTTCCTCTCTAGGTTTCTTCCTAGGTTTTGGCCTTTCTAGGGAGTTTTTCCTAGCCACCGTGCTTCTACACATGCATTGCTTGCTGTTTGGGGTTTTAGGCTGGGTTTCTATACAGCACTTTGAGATATCAGCTGATGTATGAAGGGCTATATAAATACATTTGATTTGACATGGGTCAATTGAGAACTAATTCTCATTTTCAATGAAGACCTGGCCAAGATGCAACTGAGGTCAACACAGAGCTAACTCCACAATAGGGCCAAGTCAATGATGAAGCCCCACTGGGGAAGAACCCCAGCAGGACTCACATGAGGCTCGATTTCAATCACACAGATCCTTCCACTGTTCAAAACATCCTTCACAGCGTCAAAGCTTGTGCTGTAGAAATGACCTTTGTACTCCCCATTTTCCAGAAACATGGTTTAAAACAAATGCAACACAAAACCCTGGCTTAATATCAGGTGGTCCACATCAATGTTATTAACTTACTTAATCCTCTTTGTCCCCATTCATGTGTTCGTGAGAGGAAAGTGATAAGCTGTTATTCAGTGAGTACTTACTTGTTGTTGTAAACCATGTTCTCAAACAGTTCTCTGTTGATGAAGTGATACTCTTTATCAGACTCCTCATGGCTCTTAGCGGCTCGTGTTGTGTCTGGAGCAGGAAGGACAAATATTTCAGATGACATCATAGGAAGAAGACGAGACGTCATATCATCATATCAAGACATCATAGGACGACATCAAATAAGACATTGATTGTATCCATGTCAACAATGGAAGAAAGTCAAATAGACTGTCAGGTTCACAGAAGTTAGGTGGTTTACTTACGAGGCACGGCCCCTTGAAAGGTCACTGGATTGATTTCGATTAAGTTCGTTCACTCCAATGCCAGAGGGACCTGAGAGAGAAGAACACACTTGTGAGGTCTCTGTCATGTCGTCACACATATTCTGCGCCAATACAAGTAGAGGCACACTGCCCATGTACAAAAACAGTGACACAACATGAATCATACTGCATTATTGGCCACAGAACCATTTACGTGTTAGCACGTACTCATGGCAGTCAATACATATTTGAATCTTGTGCCAATCTATTTGTGTAGCTGGTTAGTGCCAGACTGGTGAATTACCCACCAGGGTGACCAGGCGGTGCTTGTCCTGCGGGTTGCACTGGTATCGTACCACCTCTTCATATGGGTTGTTGAGGGCACTGTAGCAGCTGCTGGAGCAGCGGGTGTAGCAGGACTGCTGACTGGAACCAGTGCTTAGGGACTGGCGCCGGCACAGACGCAGGCTACGTCTGAACCCAGTTAGATAGATCCCCTCGACGTTAGTGCTGAACTCACCCTCCTCTAGGAGCGGGGGGAAAAGGGAGGGGGAGAGCATGATAATGGGATGAATGTGTATGTCACTAGACATGGTGTTGGAGTTGATTCTAATTGAGATCAAAGGAGAGCTCAGTAGAGCAGGTCATGCTCACCTTCTCTTAGCTCCTCTCACATTTCAAATTGGAATTCTGAAATGATTGAGATCAAGTAAACAGTGTTATAGTTGAGCGATACTGTATTTTGTATACCACAGGCTACATGAAGAACTTACTTCAACAAAGACTTACCTAAAAGATTCAAAATCTTCCTCATCTCTTAGAAAATAGAAGAAAAATATACAAAAAAATCCACCAAATCTTGAAGTAAACAAATGAGTGAAACAATATGATTCATTGTAGAGGAAATTCGGGAAATCTTACCAGCTTCATCACACTTTTCATCAATGGCCATCAGGTCTTTATCTGAAAGAGCCAAGTATGACAGGTCAGTGCAAAGTCAATAATGGAATGCACTAGATATACAAAAGTACGTGGACACCCTTTCAAATTAGTGGATTCGTCTATTTCAGCCACATCTGTTGCTGACAGATATATAAAATGGAGCAACAGCCATGCAATCTCCATAGACAAACATTAGCAGTAGAATGGCCTTACTGAAGAGCTCCGTTACTTTCAACGTGGCACCTTCATAGGATGATACCTTTCCAACAAGTCAGTTCATCAAATTTCTGCCCTGCTAGAGCTGCCCCAGTCAACTGTAAGTGCTGTTACTGTGAAGTGGAAACGTCTAGGTGCAACAACGTGCCGCAAAGTGTTAGACCACACAAGCTCATAGAACGGGATCCCCTAGTGCTGAAGAGCGTAGCTCATAAAAATCGCCTGTCCTCTGTTGCAACACACACTACCAAGTTCCAAACTGCCTCTGCAAGAAATGTCAGCAGAAGAGTTGTTCGTCGGGAGCTTCAGGAAATGACTTTCCAAGGCTGAGCAGCTGCACACAAGCCTAAGATCACCATGCGCCATGCAACGCGTCAGCTGTAAAGCTCGCCGCTATTGGACTCTGACAGACAAATCTGGGTTTGGCAGATGCCAGGAGAACGCTACCTGCTCCAATGCATAGTGTCAACTGGTGGATAAGGAATATTGGTCTGGGGCTGTTTTTCATTGTTCGGGCTATGCCCCTTAGTTCCAGTGAAGGGAAATCTTAACGCTACAGCATACAATGACATTCTAGATGGTTCTGTGCTTCCAACTTTGTGACAACAGTTTGGAGAAGGCCCTTTCCTGTTTCACCATGACAATACCCCCTTGCAGAAAGTCAGGTTCATACAGAAATGGTTGTTCAAGATCGGTGTGGAAGAACTTGACTGGCCTGCACAAAGACCTGACCTCAACCCTATTGAACACCTTTGGGATGAATTGGAACGCAGACTGCGAGCCCAACAGCAGTGCCCGACCTCACTAATGCTCTTGTGGCTGAATGGAAGCAAGTCCATGATTTTGGAATGAGATGTTCGACAAGCAGGTGTACACATACTGTACTTTTGGTCATGTAGTGTAACAATAACTGCCTCAAATTGAGAACTGGCACCATAAAAAAGGATCATAGTTCGTACCTTCATTCACAGTGCTCAATTCAGGTAAGCAAGAGGAATAAGATCATTGGCATGTGTATTACTGTTATGGATATACAGTAATAATTGTTACCAGCTGCTTATAATTTGGTCTACAAGAGCTGAAAAGCCAGATGTAAAGATGAGTAGGGAACTCTACTCACAGGGTTTGATGTAGGCTGGTAAAGCTGAGACCACCAGAACTCTTTCTGTTTCCTCCTGAGCAGGTTGGTGGAGGGGATAAGTCCAGCGCAGGCCGAGGTGCTGGGTAGTTTCTTGGCCTGCCACCAGAGGGTGTCTGACTGGTCCACGATCTCCAGCAGGTCTCCCTTCCTGAAGTCCATACCTGCCTCGGCGCAGGGAATGGCCAGGTCCTGCTGGGGACTGTAGTCTGCCATGGCACGCACATACAGCTGGGACACCAGGAGACACACTACAACAGATAACAAGACACAAGGACAATGCAATGAAAATATCTTTACTACAACACTGAACCTATGGCTCAGTTCCTGTCTTTTCTTGGTAATAGTAACCTCCTATTGTCAAGAGAAAGACTTTGGTTTTGGTGCCATTATGGTTCAATCAGCTTACATGACTTGTCTGATACTGTTACCAGGGAAGGGTAGGTCGGTAAACATGCCATTACTCACTATCGTCTGGTTGCTGACTGGTCTATCTGTGATGGGAAACACTTTGGACACGAGAGTGCCTTGAGACCGGGCCTGTGGGTCCAAAGACAGATAAACACCCATGTACATCACTGTACATGCCACAAAGATCTCCCCTGTTATCCCATTTCGCTTTATCGTGGCTCCCTAAGAGAGACAGAGAGGGGACATGAATCCAGGGTTAAAACCTTTCCCTGTAGCTCTCACACAGAGTGAGCTCCAAAAGTATTGGAACTTTGGCAAATGTTTAGTTGCTTTGGCTCTGTACTCCAGCACTTTGGTTTTTAAATGATGCAATGATTATGAGGTTAAAGTGCAGACTGTCAGCTTAAATTTGCAGATGCACAAATACCATAGTTGTGCATCTAACTTTCTCACTCATCATTATTCATGATTCATTCAGGATTATCGTTAATCATGGTAGCATCCACATTAATGTACAAGTGTTTAAAAACATGATATTCTTATTTACAATAATAGTGACTCCAAAATGACACAATACATTATTTACCATTCTTCTATTGGGCACAAAATAATATGAAACACAAACATTACAAACACGAAATGCATCCAACAAAATGTTTAGACTCACAAGCTTGATGTAGTCATTGCGTGCTATGAATTTGGGACCAAATACTTAACTTTTTACTACTTTAATATACAAAAGTGAATGTGCAAAAACTGCTGTCATTTCTAAACGATTCACCCGATAAGGATGAAAATACCCTCAAATTAAAGCTGACAAGTCTGCACTTCAACCTCATTGTATCATTTCAAATCCAAAGTGCTGGAGTACAAAGTCAAAACAACAAACATTGTGTCACTGTCCAAATACCTTTGGAGCTCACTGCAAACTGAGAATTATCGCTGGGGTGGAACAGCAACAACGACACATTTGGCCAATTACAGGTTATGGAGGGTGTCATGTGATATGAGATGAAAACATCATGAGTCAAGGAATAATGGACATGCTTTATTTACAATTACAAAATGAAATCATGTGAAAATAACAGATGACATTCGGGAAACAGAGTGGCATGAAACACAGGCGGACGGCTTGAGGATGGAAACGCAACAGTGAACATAGCTAACACATAACAATTGCGGGATGAATGGGGGGGGGGGCGAAATGATGGTGATGAAGATAACAGAAGGTTAAATGCCTTTTGAAGCCGAGATCTCTGAGGGAATCTTGAGGAGAGGACCATTCCCTGAAGCAGAGGAATATAAGATCTCCTGAAGATACCAGAGCACCACTGTCCTCCTGGCTAGTTCACTTCCTCTTCTTCTTCCCCTGGCTGGAGCTGGAGCAGCAGCCAGTCTTGTTGTGGTTGGGGGCGGGTGGGGCAGGTGGTGGAGGTGTTGAGAGGCTGTTGTAGAGGTGGGGTTGCTGGGGCTGGGGTTCCACATGCTTCTTTTTAGATGTGGGGGAAGCACCAACATGCTTTTTGGGAGACATAGGCGGAACCCTGGTCTTCAACCCTGCTTTGGGTGACCCATTACAGGCTGGGGACCGAGGCTGAGAGATCTTCCCCTGGGATGTGGATATGCCATCCAAAGAGCCAGTGAAGGAGCTGGAGGAGGAGGAAGAGGTGTACAGGGAGCATACTCTGGACTGGTGTGAAAGGGACGTCTGAGTCTTCAAGCTGCTGGCTGTGTGTTCTTGTACCCTGGCTGATATGTTGACTGGCAGGCTACTGCTGCTGGTTCCTCTGTGTGGTTCCGGTGTATCTGCTACCGCCCTGCTGGCAGTGATGAGTGTCTGCAGTCTGCTCACCACCTGGGCCAGCAGCGTCAGGGCCTGGGCATTCTCCTGGACACTCTCAGACATGCGCTCTGTGGCGGCGGCCATCTTCTGCCCCAGCAGCCGGACATCATTGGTGCTGCGCTCCATAGAGCTCGCAGCCTGCTGCACCGTGGACCTCAACTCATCCAGGCTCTTCTGCTTAGCCAGCTCCACAGGGGGGTTGAGAGGCATCTCATCTACCTGCCGATGCTGCATGGGGCTGGGGGGAGCCGTGCGCACCCGGGGACTGACGCTGTAGCTCCGGAACCGCGGAGGAGTTCCAGGGGAATGGTGGTAGTCACCCATGGAGAGATGGTATGCAGCTATGCAGGGAGGGGTGAGAGTCCGGGGCTGGAGGGGTGGGTCGTGGTGTGGGAGAGGGGACAGGGTGTTGGCTGACTCTCTGTCTTCGTCGCTGTCTAGCTCCTCGATCACATTATCTCCAGAAGCAGGGAGGAGAGAGAGGTTGGAAAAAGGTAATCTATTAGCCTGAATTAGAGTCGAAGTTCCATTGTGTTGTATTACAATGTACTGAACTGATATGTATTGCAGTGTACAGCACTGTACAACTCATGGCAGTAGATACAGTATTGCATCATATTGTTTTCAGGGACTTTTCAACTGTAGTTCTTACCAATCAGGACAGAGCTACAGACCGAGGGGGCAGAGCGATTAAGACCTTCTTTCCAGAGTGCATCAGTCTGGTACGTTCTGCAGTTACTCATTGGCTTAAAATGTGGCAGAGCACGGGGCTTGCCCAGGGGTGGTGGACCCGCAGAAGATAGCAATTCAGCTGGTGGGTAGCTGACTCTCCTTGTGTTGGGCATGACTGGTCGCTCCCCGGGCACTACGTCCCCCAGAGCCCCCACACCGTGCCAGGGGCCCTCCACAGCCCTGGCCCCACCGTGGATCAGCCTTCGGCGGGTCATCTTCCTCAGGGTATCCCAGCGACTGCGGATCCCCTCTCCTGAGCTCCTCTTTCAGGGGGAGAGACAGGGCTAGACAAGATTACCTCTGTCTGAGGTCACAGATACCTCTATAGCCCTGAAATAGGGATCTGGGTACACAGGGTACTGCTAAAACTGTCTGCCACCAGGATTGGATTTAGATTTGTTCCAAATGGGTTCCAAAAGAGGTCGCAATGTCAGATGTGGATGGGTAGGAGCTTCCGAGCATATACAGCTTAATAACTATAGGAAAACATTTTGTGTTCAAATTCAGTGACTGGAAATTGTATATTTTGGTGTCCAAAACTGACCCATCGTGACACTAATCATAAGCCATCCTGAAATGTTGAAGTATTAAAACCATCTCTACTACTATTACTCTGATTGAAGTCATCTGTCACACAATTTAACAATCAAACGAAGGACATGTTATGAAAGCATCATCTGCTCTTTCTTACAGCTTCTGTCAGGTCCTCAGGAGTTGATGCTTTGCATGCGGTGTGCATAAAATACAACAGTTCTGGAACCTTGCAATAAAAACATTCAGTTGTATCCAATCCACAACTCACCAGCTGCTGCTTGTTCTTCACCAGACAGACTATCCTCATGGCCTCCTCATCGTCAGCGAGGTTGTCAGGGATAGGAGGCAGCACAGGGTCATAGTCCTTCTGGGCCACCGTATCATGGGCTGATGTCAGAGCCTAGGACAGAGCACAACTATTAAGTACATTCATTCATTCAGGCGGACTCAACACACATAAATAACTCACACAACCCAGAAGACCTTAGTTACTGCAACAACAGATACAAAGGTTAGGATCATAGGAGCCCTTGTTGCCTCAGGATCTCTCACCTGGAAATGTGGTCCCCTGAGGAGACTGTAAAGCTCCCTGGCCTCAGCAGAAGTGTTCTGAACTGTTCTCAGGTCAGCCAGAATCTAGAAGAGAAGCAGAAAGACGGGTTGGAACACAGACAGCAGCAGAGTGGACACAGGACAGGACTGACACCACTGACACTTCTGACAAGCCAAAGAGGGAAGGAGGCAAAGCAGTAGAGGGAAAGGTCCTACCTGTTGGATGAGCTGTGTTGTGTAGGGTAGGAAGGGAGCAGCTGGCTCTCTCTGGTGTTGCCGCAGACACTCATACACCTGGGTGGTGCAGAGACAGAGAAAAGGTTAAAACCTATACCCAGAACAAGACAAGAGTATGGACAAACACAAGTCAGAGACACCCTCCACTCACTGGGTGGAGCAGAGACTGAGAGAACGTAGAGATATAGTGAAATACAGCATTCCTAAACCCCAGATGAGAGTATATCACAAACTAGACTCCCAGACTAACTTGGAGCAGAGACTTAAGCCTTGGGGCGTTGAGGAGGCTGTTTAGGAGCTTTGCCCCGTTGATTTCCTTATTGATGGAATGTTTCACCTCCTCTACCACGTCAGACAGGATCTGCCTTAGGCCTGGAGGACAACAGCAACAAAAACGTAAATCGTAAAGATGAACAACCATAGGATTATCATAACATACAGGAGAGAAGTGCATTGCCATCAGCTAGAGGTTGAGAGAGAGGCTGTTTCCTATTACTGACCATGGTCACTCGGTCTAGGGGACGACATCACCCTCTCGGCTTCCACAGCCTGCCTCATGGTGATCACCCAGCACTGACTGCTGGAAATTCACCCCAACCCAGACATTGGAAAGAGAGAAATGAACAAAGAAAGATATTATAATTAAAAACAATTATAATCTTGCTTAGTAGTTAATCTAAAATCTGAATGATAACATCTAACCTTCGTACACATTTTAGATAACAATAACATAACATTTATCCTGAATAAAAAGACTCCATGTATAGTACATAGTCATCAGTTCTGCTATGATGATGTCAACGGGGTTTTAATAACTTCCCAGGTAAAAACAGCCTCCACTGTCACACGTTAAAAGCCCTAGGGGTAATTTAAATGCCCTGAGTGTGAAATAAACTCAGGGTTCAAAGGTCAATGGCACACTTAAGCACTGTCTCTTCTAATTCCGTATTCTACGTGCTACCATGTCCCTTTGTGGGTCAATGTCACCCATTCAACAGAAAGAAAAAACAATACTGGTGATGTCGTGTTACATCTTAAACCCAAGTATGAGGATTTTTCATCATGTTACTTGACGGATGGGTGCGTCAATTGACTATAATATGTAGTAATACTTGGATTAAAAACAGTGGATCCCCTTGATGGGAAAACAATGAAAATCCTGAAAACTGTCAGAGTGAGAGTCTACTGTATCTGGGCTCGGTGCCAACTATAAAAGACTTAACACACATTCCTGCGTGCGCACTACTTACCTCTGTGGTCTCCTTTCTTGCAGTCCCTTTGACCCGCTTCCTCAACCCTTAATATTTAGCTCCAGAGGAGGATTTGTCATCTGTATAATACAGTTCACCGATTTTTGCCGCAGAGTGAGAATCCCCAGGGGATCTGCTGGTAACAGGTCGGTGCTTTTACTACGTAGCGAGCCGGAAAGAAAGGAGAGAAGAGCGTAATCCTCTCTCTATCCCAGTTAATCCTGGGCGAGCCGTTGTCTCTCGCTCTCCGGAAGTGACAGAAGCGTGTCCAACCTGCTGCTGGCCTGTCCAAGGCTATGCTACAGCTCTGCTCCCAAAGCTTCAACTCTTTCTGCTTATAAAACCCGCCAGACCGTGGCCCGATAAAGCTTGTGTCCTAAATGGCACCCTTTCCCCTATACAGTGCACAACTTTTTTGGGACGCAACCATGGCCACACAGCTACCCTGTGTTGAATAGAGGGAAAAGAGGGGATATCCCACAGTGTGTAATTAAACACACCACTGTACTGAACTCCCAACAGATGGAGGAGATGGGGACAGAACATGATGATGTCATTATATACTTTAGTACCCTACAACTACTTTTGCTTTTCTAACCATACAAATGATCATGGAAGTCTGCCGCACACTCGTCTCCTTGCTGTGGATTTATTTGATCAGAAACTGGTGGCCGATGGTGATTTTTGAAGTAATCTGCCAGGGAAAAAATCTGATTTCATGTTGAGGACAATCCAGAATTGATTTTAGAGATGAACTTTAACCTAAGATTATCTTGCTGCACTGTAAAAAGCTTTGGCTTTAAAATTCTTATTTTTGTATTGTCATTAATTTACCCTCCGTCTGGGTAGCTTTTTAGGAAGAGAAATAGGTCAAAACTAGAGGATTATCAGCAGCACTAGAGATATTTATGAAATAGTCATCTTTGACCTCTAATGTGACTGTTAAAACCAAAGCATTATTATTATCACGTTTATTTGTAAGGGATCGTGTACAACATTCCATTGCACCAGATTTAGCTAGATAGCTAATTTTCATCTGTAGTCCTTGGGCAGAAAACAATGAACATTAATACATCAATACAATGCTACAGTATAACACACTATAAATATAAATATATATATAAATATATATATACACACACACACACACACACACACAGTACCAGTCAAATTAAAATATATTTAATAAATTAAAATATTTTTAATATTTGAGATTCTTCAAATAGCCGCACTTTCAAATCAAATCAATTTATATAGCCCTTTGTACATCAGCTGATATCTCAAAGTGCTGTACAGAAACCCAGCCTAAAACCCCAAACAGCAAGCAATGCAGGTGTAGAAGCACGGTGGCTAGGAAAAACTCCCTAGAAAGGCCAAAACCTAGGAAGAAACCTAGAGAGGAACCAGGCTATGTGGGGTGGCCAGTCCTCTTCTGGCTGTGCCGGGTGGAGATTATAACAGAACATGGCCAAGATGTTCAAATGTTCATAAATGACCAGCATGGTCGTATAATAATAAGGCAGAACAGTTGAAACTGGAGCAGCAGCACGGTCAGATGGACTGGGGACAGCAAGGAGTCATCATGTCAGGGAGTCCTGGGGCATGGTCCAAGGGCTCAGGTCCTCCGAGAGAGAGAAAGAAAGAGAGAATTAGAGAGAGCATATGTGGGGTGGCCAGTCCTCTTCTGGCTGTGCCGGGTGGAGATTATAACAGAACATGGCCAAGATGTTCAAATGTTCATAAATGACCAGCATGGTCGAATAATAATAAGGCAGAACAGTTGAAACTGGAGCAGCAGCACGGCCAGGTGGACTGGGGACAGCAAGGAGTCATCATGTCAGGTAGTCCTGGGGCATGGTCCTAGGGCTCAGGTCCTCCGAGAGAAAGAAAGAGAGAAGGAGAGAATTAGAGAACGCACACTTAGATTCACACAGGACACCGAATAGGACAGGAGAAGTACTCCAGATATAACAAACTGACCCTAGCCCCCCGACACATAAACTACTGCAGCTTAAATACTGGAGGCTGAAACAGGAGGGGTCAGGAGACACTGTGGCCCCATCCGAGGACACCCCCGGACAGGGCCAAACAGGAAGGATATAACCCCACCCACTTTGCCAAAGCACAGCCCCCACACCACTAGAGGGATATCTTCAACCACCAACTTACCATCCTGAGACAAGGCTAAGTATAGCCCACAAAGATCTCCGCCATGGCACAACCCAAGGGGGGGCGCCAACCCAGACAGGATGACCACATCAGTGAATCAACCCACTCAGGTGACGCACCCCTTCCAGGGACGGCATGAGAGAGCACTAGTAAGCCAGTGACTCAGCCCCTGTAATAGGGTTAGAGGCAGAGAATCCCAGTGGAAAGAGGGGAACCGGCCAGGCAGAGACAGCAAGGGCGGTTCGTTGCTCCAGAGCCTTTCCGTTCACCTTCCCACTCCTGGGCCAGACTACACTCAATCATATGACCCACTGAAGAGATGAGTCTTCAGTAAAGACTTAAAGGTTGAGACCGAGTTTGCGTCTCTGACATGGGTAGGCAGACCGTTCCATAAAAATGGAGCTCTATAGGAGAAAGCCCTGCCTCCAGCTGTTTGCTTAGAAATTCTAGGGACAATTAGGAAGCCTGCGTCTTGTGACCATAGCATACGTGTAGGTATGTACGGCAGGACCAAATCAGAGAGATAGGTAGGAGCAAGCCCATGTAATGCTTTGTAGGTTAGCAGTAAAACCTTGAAATCAGCCCTTGCTTTGACAGGAAGCCAGTGTAGAGAGGCTAGTACTGGAGTAATATGATCACATTTTTTGGTTCTAGTCAGGATTCTAGCAGCCGTATTTAGCACCAACTGAAGTTTATTTAGTGCTTTATCCGGGTAGCCGGAAAGTAGAGCATTGCAGTAGTCTAACCTAGAAGTGACAAATGCATGGATTAATTTTTCTGCATCATTTTTGGACAGAAAGTTTCTGATTTTTGCAATGTTACGTAGATGGAAAAAAGCTGTCCTTGAAATGGTCTTTATACAGTGCCTTGCGAAAGTATTCGGCCCCCTTGAACTTTGCGACCTTTTGCCACATTTCAGGCTTCAAACATAAAGATATAAAACTGTATTTTTTTGTGAAGAATCAACAACAAGTGGGACACAATCATGAAGTGGAACGACATTTATTGGATATTTAAAAAAAAAATTACAAATCAAAAACTGAAAAATTGGGTGTGCAAAATTATTCAGCCCCTTTACTTTCAGTGCAGCAAACTCTCTCCAGAAGTTCAGTGAGGATCTCTGAATGATCCAATGTTGACCTAAATGACTAATGATGATAAATACAATCCACCTGTGTGTAATCAAGTCTCCGTATAAATGCACCTGCACTGTGATAGTCTCAGAGGTCCGTTAAAAGCGCAGAGAGCATCATGAAGAACAAGGAACACACCAGGCAGGTCCGAGATACTGTTGTGAAGAAGTTTAAAGCCGGATTTGGATACAAAAAGATTTCCCAAGCTTTAAACATCCCAAGGAGCACTGTGCAAGCGATAATATTGAAATGGAAGGAGTATCAGACCACTGCAAATCTACCAAGACCTGGCCGTCCCTCTAAACTTTCAGCTCATACAAGGAGAAGACTGATCAGAGATGCAGCCAAGAGGCCCATGATCACTCTGGATGAACTGCAGAGATCTACAGCTGAGGTGGGAGACTCTGTCCATAGGACAACAATCAGTCGTATATTGCACAAATCTGGCCTTTATGGAAGAGTGGCAAGAAAGCCATTTCTTAAAGATATCCATAAAAAGTGTTGTTTAAAGTTTGCCACAAGCCACCTGGGAGACACACCAAACATGTGGAAGAAGGTGCTCTGGTCAGATGAAACCAAAATTGAACTTTTTGGCAACAATGCAAAATGTTATGTTTGGCGTAAAAGCAACACAGCTCATCACTCTGAACACACCATCCCCACTGTCAAACATGGTGGTGGCAGCATCATGGTTTGGGCCTGCTTTTCTTCAGCAGGGACAGGGAAGATGGTTAAAATTGATGGGAAGATGGATGGAGCCAAATACAGGACCATTCTGGAAGAAAACCTGATGGAGTCTGCAAAAGACCTGAGACTGGGACGGAGATTTGTCTTCCAACAAGACAATGATCCAAAACATAAAGCAAAATCTACAATGGAATGGTTCAAAAATAAACATATCCAGGTGTTAGAATGGCCAAGTCAAAGTCCAGACCTGAATCCAATCGAGAATCTGTGGAAAGAACTGAAAACTGCTGTTCACAAATGCTCTCCATCCAACCTCACTGAGCTCGAGCTGTTTTGCAAGGAGGAATGGGAAAAAATTTCAGTCTCTCGATGTGCAAAACTGATAAAGACATACCCCAAGCGACTTACAGCTGTAATCGCAGCAAAAGGTGGCGCTACAAAGTATTAACTTAAGGGGGCTGAATAATTTTGCACGCCCAATTTTTCAGTTTTTGATTTGTTAAAAAAGTTTGAAATATCCAATAAATGTCGTTCCACTTCATGATTGTGTCCCACTTGTTGTTGATTCTTCACAAAAAAATACAGTTTTATATCTTTATGTTTTGAAGCCTGAAATGTGGCAAAAGGTCGCCAAGTTCAAGGGGGCCGAATACTTTCGCAAGGCACTGTATGTTCTTCAAAAGAGAGATCAGGGTCCAGAGTAACGCCGAGGTCCTTCACAGTTTTATTTGAGACGACTGTACAACCATTAAGATTAATTGTCAGATTCAACAGAAGATCTCTTTGTTTCTTGGGACCTAGAACAAGCATCTCTGTTTTGTCCGAGTTTAAAAGTAGAAAGTTTGCAGCCATCCACTTCCTTATGTCTGAAACACATGCTTCTAGCAAGGGCAATTTTGGGTCTTCACCATGTTTCATTGAAATGTACAGCTGTGTGTCATCCGCATAGCAGTGAAAGTTAACATTATGTTTTCGAATAACATCCCCAAGAGGTAAAATATATAGTGAAAACAAAAGTGGTCCTAAAACGGAACCTTGAGGAACACCAAAATATACAGTTGATTTGTCAGAGGACAAACCATTCACAGAGACAAACTGATATCTTTCCGACAGATAAGATCTAAACCAGGCCAGAACTTGTCCGTGTAGACCAATTTGGGTTTCCAATCTCTCCAAAAGAATGTGGTGATCGATGGTATCAAAAGCAGCACTAAGGTCTAGGAGCACGAGGACAGATGCAGAGCCTCGGTCCGATGCCATTAAAATGTCATTTACCACCTTCACAAGTGCCATCTCAGTGCTATGATGGGGTCTAAAACCAGACTGAAGCATTTCGTATACATTGTTTGTCTTCAGGAAGGCAGTAAGTTGCTGCGCAACAGCCTTTTCTAAAAATTTTGAGAGGAATGGAAGATTCGATATAGGCCTATAGTTTTTTATATTTTCTGGGTCAAGGTTTGGCTTTTTCAAGAGAGGCTTTATTACTGCCACTTTTAGTGAGTTTGGTACACATCCGGTGGATAGAGAGCCGTTTATTATGTTCAACATAGGAGGGCCAAGCACAGGAAGCAGCTCTTTCAGTAGTTTAGTTGGAATAGGGTCCAGTATGCAGCTTGAAGGTTTAGAGGCCATGATTATTTTCATCATTGTGTCAAGAGCTATATTACTAAAACACTTGAGCGTCTCTCTTGATCCTAGGTCCTGGGAGAGTTGTGCAGACTCAGGACAACTGAGCTTTGAAGGAATACGCAGATTTAAAGGAGTCCGTAATTTGCTTTCTAATAATCATAATCTTTTCCTCAAAGAAGTTCATGAATTTATCACTGCTAAAGTGAAAGTCATCCTCTCTTGGGGAATGCTGCTTTTTAGTTAGCTTTGCGACAGTATCAAAAAGGAATTTCGGATTGTTCTTATTTTCCTCAATTAAGTTAGAAAAATAGGATGATCGAGCAGCAGTAAGGGCTCTTCGGTACTGCACGGTACTGTCTTTCCAAGCTAGTCGGAAGACTACCAGTTTGGTGTGGCGCCATTTCCGTTCCAATTTTCTGGAAGCTTGCTCCAGAGCTCGGGTATTTTCTGTGTACCAGGGAGCTAGTTTCTTATGAGAAATGTTTTTAGTTTTTAGGGGTGCAACTGCATCTAGGGTATTGTGCAAGGTTAAATTGAGTTCCTCAGTTAGGTGGTTAACTGATTTTTGTCCTCTGGCGTCCTTGGGTAGACAGAGGGAATCTGGAAGGACATCAAGGAATCTTTGTGTAGTCTGTGAATTTATAGCACGACTTTTGATGTTCCTTGGTTGGGGTCTGAGCAGATTATTTGTTGCAATTGCAAACGTAATAAAATGGTGGTCCGATTATGAGGAAAAACATTAAGATCCACAACATTTATTCCATGGGACAAAACTAGGTCCAGCGTATGACTGTGACAGTGAGTGGGTCCAGAGACATGTTGGACAAAACCCACTGAGTCGATGATGGCTCCGAAAGCCTTTTGGAGTGGGTCTGTGGACTTTTCCATGTGAATATTAAAGTCACCAAAGATTAGAATATTATCTGCTATGACTACAAGGTCCCATAGGAATTCAGGGAACTCAGTGAGGAACGCTGTATATGGCCCAGGAGGCCTGTAAACAGTAGCTATAAAAAGTGATTGAGTTGGCTGCATAGATTTCATGACTAGAAGCTCAAAAGACGAAAACGTCATTTTTTTTGTTTATAAATTGAAATTTGCTATCGTAAATGTTAGCAACACCTCCGCCTTTGCGGGATGCACGGGGGATATGGTCACTAGTGTAGCCAGGAGGTGAGGCCTCATTTAACACAGTAAATTCATCAGGCTTAAGCCATGTTTCAGTCAGGCCAATCACATCAAGATTATGATCAGTGATTAGTTCATTGACTATAATTGCCTTTGAAGTAAGGGATCTAACATTAAGTAGCCCTATTTTGAGATGTGAGGTATCATGATCTCTTTCAATGCTGACAGGAATGGAGGTGGTCTTTATCCTAGTGAGATTGCTAAGGCGAACACCGCCATGTGTAGTTTTGCCCAACCTAGGTCGAGGCACAGACACAGTCTCAATGGTGATAGCTGAGCTGACTACACTGACTGTGCTAGTGGCAGACTCCACTATGCTGGCAGGCTGGCTAACAGCCTGCTGCCTTGCCTGCACCCTATTTCATTGTGGAGCTAGAGGAGTTAGAGCCCTGTCTATGTTGGTAGATAAGATGAGAGCACCCCTCCAGCTAGGATGGAGTCCGTCACTCCTCAGCAGGTCAGGCTTGGTCCTGTTTGTGGGTGAGTCCCAGAAAGAGGGACAATTATCTACAAATTCTATCTTTTGGGAGGGGCAGAAAACAGTTTTCAACCAGCGATTGAGTTTTGAGACTCTGCTGTAGAGCTCATCACTCCCCCTAACTGGGAGGGGGCCAGAGACAATTACTCGATGCCGACACATCTTTCTAGCTGATTTACACGCAGAAGCTATGTTGCGCTTGGTGATCTCTGACTGTTTCATCCTAACATCGTTGGTGCCGACTTGGATAACAATATCTCTATACTCTCTACACTCGCCAGTTTTAGCTTTAGCCAGCACCATCTTCAGATTAGCCTTAACGTCGGTAGCCCTGCCCCCTGGTAAACAGTGTATGATCGCTGGATGATTCGTTTTAAGTCTAATACTGCGGGTAATGGAGTCGCCAATGACTAGAGTTTTCAATTTGTCAGAGCTAATGGTGAGAAGCTTCGGCGTCTCAGACCCCGTAACGAGAGGAGTAGAGACCAGAGAAGACTCGGCCTCTGACTCCAACTCGCTGCTTAATGGGGAAAACCGGTTGAAAGTTTCTGTCGGCTGAATGAGCGACACCGGTTGAGCGTTCCTACAGCATTTCCTTCCAGAAACCGTGAGAAAGTTGTCTGGCTGCGGGGACTGTGCCAGGGGATTTATACTACTATCTGTACTTACTGGTGGCACAGACGCTGTTTCATCCTTTCCTACACTGAAATTACCCTTGCCTAACAATTGCGTCTGAAGCTGGGCTGCAATTAGAAGGCATCATGTTAATGTTACTACTTAGCTTCGGCTGTTGGAGGTCCTGACGAATCGTGTCCAGATAAAGCATCCGGAGTTAAAAAAAAAATAATATATAAACGGTAATTAAAAAGTAAAAACCGTAAAGTTGTCAGGTAGCAAAATAGGTTGGCAACAAAACGCACCTTTGCCTTGATGACAGCTTTGCACACTCTTGGCATTCTCTAAACCAGCTTCACCTGGAATGCTTTTCCAACTGGCTTGAAGGAGTTTGCATATATGCTGAGCACTTGTTAGCTGCTTTTCCTTCACTCTGCGGTCCAACTCATCCCAAACCATCTCAATTGGGGTGAGATTGGGTGATTGTGGTGGACAGGTCATCTGATATGCAGCACTCCATAACTCTCCTTCTTGGTCAAATAGCCTTTACACAGCCTGGAGGTGTGTTTGTGTTTGAGTCCAAACGTTTGACTGGTACTGTATATACGTTAAAAAAAAATGTTATTATAAAAGAAATGCCTGTTTTGCATGTTATTTTGGCATTAATACATGTCACATATCAGTTTGTAAAAAAACTACAACATCAAGTTAACAGAGCTGCATACAAACATGGTCTCTTTTTTGCTTCTTGAGTAAGGCAGCTCCAGAATGCAGGTGTTTCAGCCTAGCTCAGTGTTTTCTGTGGTGGTGGGGCAGCCAGAGGAAAATATGGCGTGTATGAGTTGGTAATGTTCTCTAGTTGTGCCATGATTGGATCAGTGTTCTGTCACTCATGGGGACACTACGTCACCGCAAAATCTACGGGAAGAGCTCGAAAATTCAAGCCCCTTGGATGCTGCCATGGAGTTAAATTAGAAGTGCCCATCCAAGAAGGCTCAAGGTCATTGTTAAATCTACAGTAGCTTTGATTGGACAGATTGTGTCAACATCATACTTTCAAAATCTTAGCTAGCAAGCTAGCAGCCATCATCATGAATCCTTGTCATATGAAGAAAAATTATGAAGAGAAATTATAGATAAAACTTATTAGTGCTCATTGGCCATTGGACATAAACATTACACAACAAGTTGGAAATCGCTAATTAAACAATGAGTGGTTTGGAAGGAATCAGTGGCTAACTGCAAGCATTGCAAAACAATCCCTAGCCAGCTATTCAGTGGAGTGGAAGTGTGTTCCAAGTCTGGGTTTAAGGGTCTCTTTTATTTTTTATTTAAAAAAAATATATGTTTTTGAATTTTTACCCCTTTTTCGTGGTATCCAATTGTTTAGTAGCTACTATCTTGTCTCATCGCTACAACTCCCGTACAGGCTCGGGAGAGACGAATGTTGAAAGTCATGAGTCCTCCAATACACAACCCAACCAAGCCGTCTCTTTTAAGGATAAACATTCAACATTGGCCATGCTGTCAATCCAGCATGACTTCTGTCGCTTTCAAAACAACTGGAAACTGGGAAATCTCAGACTTTAGTGA
Source organism: Oncorhynchus kisutch (assembly GCF_002021735.2). Classification (NCBI taxonomy): domain Eukaryota; kingdom Metazoa; phylum Chordata; class Actinopteri; order Salmoniformes; family Salmonidae; genus Oncorhynchus; species Oncorhynchus kisutch. The sequence continues at coordinate 40,916,605 of NC_034189.2, forward strand.
GCTCAAGACAACTGGGAATTTTTTGTTGTTGCTCTGACTGGGAAAATATGTTTGGAATGGTCATCCAACTCTGAATTCCAAGTCGGGAACTCTGGCCTCATTCTAGAGCTCTGACCTGAAGATCACACGATTCAACATTGTTTTTTCAGAGTTCCCAGTTGTCTTGAAAGCACCAGAAATCCAGAGAATGCCAGACTTTGATGACAAATTTGCCCACAAAGGACCACCTTGTCACCTTCCACCTTGTCACACAACATATCTGTTGGATTGTGTTGTGTGACAAAACTGCACATTTTACAGTGGCCTTTTATTGTCTCCAGTACAAAGTGCACTTGTTTTATGATCATGCTGTTTAATCCGCTTCTTGATATGCCACACCTGTCAGGTGGATGGATTATCTTGGCAAAGGAGAAATGCTCACAACCAGGGATGTAAACAAATTTGTGCACAACATTTGAGAGAAATATGCTTTTAGTGCAAATGGAACATTTCTGGGATCTTTTATTTCAGCTCATGAAACATGGAAAATTTCAGAACATTATGTCATGGCTTTAGAAGCTTCTGATGGACTAATTGACATCATTTGAGTCAATTGGAGGTGTACCTGTGGATGTATTTCAAGGCCTAGCTTCAAACTCGGTGCCTCTTTGCTTGACATCATGGGAAAATCAAAAGAAATCAGCCAAGACCTGTAGACCTCCACAAGTCTAGTTCATTCTTGGGAGCAACAGGGTCTGTTGAAATGAATACTGTAGTGGTGTGAGAAAGGTTACATTCCCTAATGGTTAGTCGAATACTGTACTGGTGTGAGAATGGTTCCATTCCCTAATAGTTAGTCGATCATTCCCGAATTATGGTGGTAATGCTGTCCCTGAACTTTGACACCATATAAAACCCTTAAAAAAATTAGAAATACTATATATACACAGTACCAGTCAAAAGTTAGGACACACCTACTCATTCCAGGGTTTTTCTTTATTTTTACTATTTTCTACTTTGTAGAATAATAGTGAAGACATAAACTATGAAATAACACATTTGTAATCATGTAGTTTACAACAAATTGTAAAAAAAAAAAAATCTTTTAAATTTGAGATTCTTCAAAGTAGCCACCCTTTGCCTTGACGACAGCTTTGCACACTCATGGCATTCTCTCAACCAACCATTCATTTCAATTAACAGGTGTGCCTTGTTAAAAGTTATTTTGTGGAATTTCTTTCCTTCTTAATGTGTTTGAGCCAATCAGTTGTGTTGTGACAAGGTAGGGGTGGTATACACAAGATAGCCCTATTTGGTACAATACCAAGTCCATATCTTGGGAGGAACTGCTCAAATAAGAAAAGAGAAACAACAGTCCATTACTACTTTAAGACATGAAGGTGCATCAATCCAGAAAATGTCAATATCTTTCAAATATCTACAAGCGCAGTCGCAAAAACCAACAAGCGCTATGATGAAACCGGCTCTCACGAGGACCGCCACAGGGAAGGAAGACCCAGAGTTACCTCTGCTACAGAGGATTAGAGTTCATTCGAGTTACCAGCCTCAGAAATTGCAGCCCAAATAAATGCTTCACAGAGTTCAAGTAACAGACAAATACAGTGGGGAGAACAAGTATTTGATAACCTGCAAAATCGGCAGTGTTTCCTACTTACAAAGCATGTAGAGGTCTGTCATTTTTTTAAATCATAGATACACTTCAACTGTGAGAGACGGAATCTAAAACAAAAATCCAGAAAATCACATTGTATGAATTTTAAGTAATTAATTAGCATTTTATTGCATGACATAAGTATTTGATCACCTACCAACCAGTAAGAATTCCGGCTCTCACAGACCTGTTAGTTTTTCTTTAAGAAGCCCTCCTGTTCTACACTCATTACCTGTATTAACTGCATCTGTTTGAACTCGTTACCTGTATAAAAGACACCTGTCCACACACTCAATCAAACAGACTCCAACCTCTCCACAATGGCCAAGACCAGAGAGCTTTGGAAGGACATCAGGGATAAAATTGTAGACCTGCACAAGGCTGGGATGGGCTACAGGACAACAGGCAAGCAGCTTGGTGAGAAGGCAACAACTGTTGGCTCAATTATTAGAAAATGGAAGAAGTTCAAGATGACGGTCAATCACCCTCAGTCTGGGGCTCCATGCAAGATCTCACCTCATGGGGCATCAATGATCATGAGGAAGGTGAGGGATCAGCCCAGAACTTCATGGCAGGACCTGGTCAATGACCTGAAGAGAGCTGGGACCACAGTCTCAAAGAAAACCATTAGTAACACACTACGCCGTCATGGATTAAAATCCTACAGTGCACGCAAGGTCCCCCTGCACAAGCCAGCGCATGTCCAGGCCCGTCTGAAGTTTGCCAATGACCATCTGGATGATCCACAGGAGGAATGGGAGAAGGTCATGTGGTCTGATGAGACAAAAATAGAGCTTTTTGGTCTAAACTCCACCTGCCATGTTTAGAGGAAGAAGGATGAGTACAACCCCAAGAAATCCATCCCAACCATGAAGCATGGAGGTGGAAACATCATTCTTTGGGGATGCTTTTCTGCAAAGGGGACAGGACGACTGCACCGTATTGAGGGGAGGATGGATGGGGCCATGTATCGCGAGATCTTGGCCAACAACCTCCTTCCCCCAGTAAGAGCATTGAAGATGGGTCGTGGCTGGGTCTTCCAGCGTGACAACGACCCGAAACACACAGCCAGGGAAACTAAGGAGTGGCTCCGTAAGAAGCATCTCAAGGTCCTGGAGTGGCCTAGCCAGTCTCCAGACAATAGAAAATCTTTGGAGGGAGCTGAAAGTCCGTATTGCCCAGCGACAGCCCCGAAGCCTGAAGGATCTGGAGAAGGTCTGTATGGAGTAGTGGGCCAAAATCCCTGCTGCAGTGTGTGCAAACCTGGTCAAGAACTACAGGAAACGTATGATCTCTGTAATTGCAAACAAAGGTTTCTGTACCAAATATTAAGTTCTGCTTTTCTGATGTATCAAATACTTATGTCATGCAATAAAATGCAAATTATTTACTTAAAAATCATACGTGATTTTCTGGATTTTTGTTTTAGATTCCGTCTCTCAGAGTTGAAGTGTACCTATGATAACAATTACAGACATGCTTTGTAAGTAGGAAAACCTGCAACATCGGCAGTGTATCAAATACTTGTTCTCCCCACTGTATCAATTGTTCAGAGACTTTTGCTGCAAAGAGGGCCTCCCGGGTGGCGCAGTGGTCTAGGGCACTGCATCGCCGCGCTAGCTGTGCCACAAGAGACTTTGGGTTCGCGCCCAGGCTCTGTCGCAGCCGGCCGCGACCGGGAGGTCCGTGGGGGCGATGGCATAGCGTCGTCCAGGTTAGGGAGGGTTTGGCCGGTAGGGATATCCTTGTCTCATCGCACACCAGCAACTCCTGTGGCGGGCCGGACGCAGTGCGCGCTAACCAAGGTAGCCAGGTGCACAGTGTTTCCTCCGACACATTGGTGCAGCTGGCATCCGGGTTGGAGGCGCGCTGTGTTAAGAAGCAGGGGGCTTGGTTGGGTTGTGTTTCGGGGGACACATGGCTTTCGACCTTCGTCTCTCCCGAGCCCGTACGGGAGTTGTAGTGATGAGACAAGATAGTAAATACTACAATTGGATACCACGAAAAGGGGGTATAAAAATAAAATAAAATTGCTGCAAAGAAACCACTACTAAAGGACACTAATGAGAGGAAGGGAGTTGCTTGGGCCAAGAAACACAAGCAATGGACGTTAGACCAGTGGAAATCTGTACTTTGTCTGAGCCCAAATTTGAGATTATTGGTGTTTTGGTGTTTTGTGAGACGCAGAGTAGGTGAATGGATGATCTCCGCATGTGGTTCCCACCGTGAAGCATGGAGGAGGTAGTGCGTGGGTGCTGTGCTCGTGACACTGTCAGCAATTTATTTTGAATTCAAGGCACACTTAACCAGCATGGCCACCACAGCATTCTGCAGCAATACGCCATCCCATCTGGTTTGCACTTAGTGGGACTATCATTTGTTTTTCAACAGGACAATGACCCAACACAGCTCCAGGCTGTGTAAGGGGTATTTGACCAAGGAGAGTGATGGAATGCTGCATCACCCGACCTCAACCCAATTGAGGTGGTTTGGGATGAGTTTTTTTCATTTAACCCTTATTTTACCAGGTAAGTGGACTGAGAACACATTCTCATTTACAGCAACGGCCTGGGGAATAGTTAGAGGAGAGGTATGAATGGGCCAATTGTAAGCTGGGGATGATTAGGTGACCGTGGTGGTATGAGGGCCAGATTCGGAATTTAGCCAGGACACCGGAGTTAATACTCCTACAATATGTTTCATGGGATCTTTAGTGCCCAGAGAGAGTCAGGACACCCGTTTAGTGTCCCATCCGAAAGACAGGACCCAACACACAGTAATATCCCCAATCACTGTCCCCTGGGGCATTGGGATATTTTTATTTTGACCAGAGGAAAGAGTACCTCCTACTGGCCCTCCAACACCACTTCCACAGCATCTGGTCTCCCATTTAAGGACTGACCAGGAGCGCTGTGAAAGAAACACAGCCAACGAGTGCTCAGCATATGTGGGAACTCCTTCAAGACTGTTGGAAAAGCATTCCAAGTGAAGCTGGTTGAGAGAATGCCAAGTGTCCAAAGCTGTCAGCAAAGCAAAGGGTGGCTACATTGAAGAATCTAAAACATATTTTGATTTGCCCAGTTCCACCCGGGCAAGCATAATAGAACACCAGAACAGCTGCTCACCAATTTGACGGCTCCAACGCAGTTCCAGTTCTGACACCACCAAAACATCCTCTATCTGATTGAATCTAAGCCTAAGACTGTCACACAGTCAACTCCTTACTGTGGACTTATTTACCAACGTTTCAAACATCAGAAACTGGTTGTTGATGGTGATTTATGAAGTAATTTATTAATCTAAGATTATCTTGCTGCACTTTAAAAGGCTTTGGATTTAAAAAGTTATTTTTGTATGGTCATTAATTCACCCTCTGCCTCTAGCTTTTTAGAAATGGGACAAAGCTTAGAGCATTGTCAGCAGCACTACAAATATTTACTAAAAACAGTCACCTTTGGCCTCTAATCTGACTGTTAAAACCAAAGTATCTAAACAATTAAACCAAAGTAACAGGGAACAGACGGTTTACTTTTTAAAGGCAAACTTAGACACAAATGTCATTTAAAAGGGAAATTTGTCAGCTCGCTTTATTGCCCTTTCTTTACATTAGACAAAATGTTGACCTCATTCCCCTAAAAAAGACCAACGTGACAACATACAGATAACGCTACCCAATTGAACACACCTTAACCTGGAAGTACAAGCAGTCACATTATAATCTATGAAGGAAGATGTATGTTAGTCAGTCTATGGGTCAAACACTTGATACATTTCCTATCATGCAGCACCTCATGTCATGTGTTTCAGGTGTAAACAAATATACAGATAAATAACCAGTCCTTGCCCAAGGAATTATTGGGGAAAATCTTGGAATGACCATACAAATTACAAACAAGCTGAATAAAGAGTTAACCAAATACCAGGCTACAATCAAATTCTGTTTAAAATAGCAATTCTTATGTACTGCGTGTCCCATCAAACACTCAATTCATAGTTGTAACAAACTATATTCCCCAGATTAATAATTCTGCCTAGATTTGAGATATAAAAAATAAAGAAAATTGCTTTTGGTAGACGTCAATGTCACTGTATAACCACTGTCTAACCATCACAATGCCACGACAGCATGATCAGCCCCTAACTAGTTGAACAGAGACAGCTTCTTCAGGGTAGTGATTGCCTTGCAGGTAGTAACAAATACTGCATCATACTGTCATAAGTCTGTCTGCATGAAAGGAGCACACCAAACAAATACATGAACAATATTGCTTCCTGGTAATAGCCTCCATCTGATTTGACGAACCCCAAACATGAACATTACATGAGCTATATTGCAGGAAGAGATTTATAACAAAAAAAGATCTACTGTGTGTTACCCATAATGTCAACATTTCATATAGGCGTTCATTTGAATTACAGCTCTGGTATAGAATAACAAAGTGACCTGAAAAAAACAAACACCTTGTAGCATTATAAATACATATGACGCAGTACGAATGGAAATATTTTAAAAGGCTAGCATTTGAGGTGCACATTAGCTGGCTGTCATTTAACTGCATCACGTGAGAAACATTAGAGCGTCACCCAACCTCACATCTTCAAAAATCACCTGAATACAGAGCTGTATATTTCAGATCCCCCCCCCCCCCCAACAATGAACACAACAATAACACCAAAACTGTACCGAGTGTTTGACATTTCAACTACAAAACAACTTCAACTGGTGTTGCTCTTGAAGTTGAGGCTAGCGATCCGTACACAGCCTCAGATATCAGAGGTTAAATCCTTTTTCGTGTTTTAAGTGGCATCAATGTGACGTATTGCGTTGGTCCATTAAATAACATGTGCTTTTGAGGGCTGAGGTCCAATGGAAGTTGCCACCTCATACTGTACATACAGGATGGTGTCTTGTAATTAGACAGGCTCCAAGTTCAGGGTGAGTCTCACTTGGATTTTAAACGTTGCAGTTTCATTTCATAGACTTCCATTTCACTACCAGAGCTGGGTGACAAACGAGGCGGTTATCATCTCTGCCACTACTGTAGCGCGAATAGGAAATAGCCAGTCATATTCACAACAGTCCACGATCAAGCTAAAACTCCACTGGCTCGGCGCACATCACAGTAAGCCCCTATTCCAGACGGCTTCAAGGAGCAGGTTCCTTCATTCAGGGGCTAAGGAGTCACAAAGCCTATGGACAGATGAAATGGCCAAACTGCCAATACAGTTTTACAACACCTTGGGTTTACAGAGGTCAACCTGATCAATCAAGTAGGTGTATGAGCCTGATGACATGGTCACCAAAAGGTAGTGGTTAGAGCGGGGAGCTGTGTAGTGTGTGTGTGTTTACGTATGTGTGTGTAAGCGCATGTGTCAGTATATGTGTGTATGTAAGGGGGAGGGGGTCCTGCTACGGGGGAACAGATGGCCAGTCAGCAGCCTGTGTCAGTCATCGTGACCCTCCTGTGACGACCCTGAGACAGCATCACTCCAAACCTCTCCAATCCCTGCCCTCTAATTGGCTGACTGCCACTTTACACAGAGCTGCTGCAGTATACAGTAAAGAGATTCTCTGTGGTTCTTATGTGGTCTTCTCATGCTGGATCTGATAGTAACACGCCTGACGGACAGGGAAATAAAAATGAATATATTATACAGATAGATTCATTTATTCCCTATGAAGCAGTGTGTTAAAGTGTACATCGATCACATTAGTATGTTATGAGTATCTGAATAAGTTGAGTTTGAGTGCATGCATTTGGATGGTATCTGAGTGCATGCATCTGCCATAGAATGTATGCTGTGTGTGTGTGTGTGTGTGTGTGTGTTTACCTTGAGTGTGGTGAACATGATGCCATGTTCTCCGTGCTGTACACAGGGGTCCATCAGGTCCTCTATCAGACTCACCTCTGACCCCAGGTTCCTGATCCTTAAGAGAAACATAGCCTTGGTTAACACAACGCAACCAGTCAAAAGTTTGAACACCTACTCATTCAAGGGTTTTTCTTTATTTTTTTTACTATTTTCTACATTGTAGAATAATAGTGAAGACATCAAAACTATGAAATAACACATATGGAATCATGTAGTAACCAACAAAGTGTTAAACAAATTAAAACATATTTTATATGAGATTCTTCAAAGTAGCCACCCTTTGCCTTGACAGCTTTGCACACTCATGGCATTCTCTCAACCAGCTTCACCTGGAATGTTTTTCCAACAGTCTTGAAGCGGAGCACTTGTTGGCTGCTTTTCCTTCACTCTGCCCTCCAATTCATCCCAATTGGGTTGAGGTTGGGTGATTGTGGAGGCCAGGTCATCTGAAGCAGCATTCCATCACTATCCTTCTTGGTGAAATACCCATTACACAGTCTGGAGGTGTGTTGGGTCATTGTCCTGTTGAAAAACAAATGATAATCCCACTAAGCCCCAACCAGATGGGATGGTGTATCGCTGCAGAACGCTGTGGTAGTCATGCTGGTTAAGTGTGCCTTGAATTCTAAATTATTCACAGACCATCAAAGCACCCACACACACCTCCTCCTCCATGCTTCATGGTGGGAACCACACATGCGGAGATCATCCCTTCACCTACTCAACATCTCACAAAGACACGACGGTTGGAACCAAATTTGGACTCAGACCAAAGGACAGATTTCCACCACAATGTCCATTGCTTGTGTTTCTTGGCACAAGCAAGTCTCTTCTTATTGGTGTCCTTTAGTGGTTTCTTCTTCAGCAATTCGACCATGAAGGCCTGATTCACACAGTCTCCTCTGAACAGTTGATATGTGTGTTACTTGAACTCTGAAGTATTTATTTGGGCTGAAATTTCTGAGGCTGGTAACTAATGAACTTGTAACTCTGGGCCTTCCTTTCCTGTGGCGGTCCTCATGAGCCAGTTTCATCATAGCGCTTGATGGTTATTGCAACTGCACTTGAAGAATGTTCAAAGTGCTTTACATTTTCGGGATTGACCTTCATCTCTAAAAATAATGATGGACTGTCGTTTTTGCTTATTTGAGTTGTTCTTGCCATAATATGGACTTGTTATTGTACCAAATAGGGCTATCTTGTGTATACCAACACTACCTTGCCACAACACAACGGATTGGCTCAAACTCATTAAGAAAAGATATTCCACAAATTAACTTTTAACAAGGTACACCTGTTAACTGAAATGCATTCCAGGTGACTACCTCATGAAGCTGGTTGAGAGAATGCCAAGCGTGTACAAAGCTGTCATCAAGGCAAAGGGTGGCTACTTTGAAGAATCTCAAATATATTTGGATTTGTTTAACAATTTTTTGGTTACTACATGATTCCATGTGTGTTATACGATGTAGAAAATAGTAAAAATAAAGAAAAACCCTGGAACGAGTAGTTGTGTCCTAACTTTTGACTGGTACTGTAAATATATTTGTAGTTCTGATTGTAATTTGATGAAAATCAGATTTCTGTGCATCTCTCAGGAACATAGAGACATGTGTGTGTTTTCATCGACTCACCGGGCGCGCAGCACCACGTAGAGGAACACAGGAAACAGGTCGTCCATGGACCACAGGAAGTTATCCTCCAGAGATGACATCACTTCCTTTGTGATCTCCTCGAATGTCAGCTGGATCACCTGCAGCTTGTCAGATGGGGTGAACGTTGTGCTGACAAAAAAAACAGTCTTAATACACATCAACCACATTGAACTGCAACATCATAAGAGTGCATGAGACCCATTCATTCATGACGATATAGTACTGCTCTGGATAAAGCGTACCTGATCTGCTGCAAGGTCTCCGTTGCAGAGGCAAAACAGGCATCTTTTGTGCTGGACACAACCTAGAAAGGGGAGAGAGACTGTCAGTAAGGACAATCTATCATGTACTTGATGCAATGTTGTAATTCACCCACAGGAGGGCAGTGTGATTCAGAATGTACTTAGTGTCATACCTCGGTCTTCTCCCCCAGCACTGGAACCGAAACTGGCCAAAACTTACTGAAAGCAAAAAGAGATGCATTTTAACATGCTATAATTACAGTTTTTTCCAGGTCAGGACAGTCAGGTTACATGATCGATAAAAAAATATATATCAAAAAATAAAAACTTGGGTCCTTTTCATTTAGCCTCGTACGACTATCCTGACCTGGCGAGATCAGTAGAGGCTACTATTCATTCCCAACCTCACTGGTCAGTCCGAGAGAGAGACTCACTGTTGCACGCCGAGGAAGGCGAGCAGGGCCACGTCTGGCTGTTTGTTGAGGCGGAGGACACACTCCCAGTACACGTCGTCCTCCTTCTCCTTCTCCAGGGCGTACAGGGTGAAGAGAGGGGGGTAGAGACGAGGCAGCAACACTGGCAGGAGCAGAGCGGAGCTACTCACCACACGCCTGGGGAAACCACACACACACAGGACATCATTCAACACACATTCAGGGGCTTAAATACTTGTGACAAGTGACATGTGCTCTTTTTACATAAGACATACTGTAACGTAATCTTCTATAGTTTTGTACATAATCCTCCATAGCTATCTCCCATTGGACCCTCCACTGCAAAACAGATCCATGATATAGATGTGTTCTCAATCAAATAAACACCCAAATACATAGCCTACATATTTATCTAGAAGTCATCTCTAAGACTATGGATTCAGTATATGACTGCTGCGTAGCCAAACCACTGAAGACTCTCCACAGGCTCCAACCAGGGAGGGTGGATATGTTATGGTCGTACCCAGGTTTGGGGGATTCTAGCTGGGTGTCTGCGCAGTTGGAGTCCTTCTTGTCCTGGGGGTCAGAGGATGGTTCAGGGATCGCTCCACCCTCCTCAGGCAGATCTGGAAACAGGAACCTGAAAGACAAAACACCACATATTCAGTACATCACACATACAGCACATGGCTTAAACAGGCTAGCCTAGGGCCAAACTGAATGGAAAAATAGTATCCAACTGTCTAAGGCAACACACACACCTGACGAGCTGGAAGATGCGGGCCAGGTAGGACATGATCTCGTTGACAGCCTGCAGCAGAAGGCGGCGGTTGGCCCCCACCCCCACGTAGGTCATCCTGTAGACAGCCACCAGGGTCTCCATCAGCCTGCCCAGGGGGTGCAGGGGCATGTCACATGCCTGGGGGGGGGCACAAAATGGAGGACAGAGAAGGTTAATGTGAGTTTCAGGATATTCATGTTTTGTGGTGTTAAGTCAGAGGTTAGAACTAAAGAGTAAATCAGTATGAACAAGGACACCTCCGGATGACGGTTCAGACATCTTCATGATTATTAGAAAAACAACTTAACCGATACTGAAAGATATTGCTTGGCAGACACGTTGGTGCGTGGGTCCATTGGCTGAGGGAGATTAGGCAGGTTAGTAAGTCACCTGGGGGTCGTTGGCTCACCTTGATGAGGTAACGCCGGATACTGTCATACTTCTCCATGGTAACAGGACCAACATGCTGCTGAGGGATGAACTCCAGACTCTCCAGCATTCTGTTTTGAGTCCGACTCAGGTTCATCTCCGGGCTGCAACACACACCAATCTCACTTAGACTACTGTACGTGTGTGAGTGTGAGAGAGAGAGTGAAATAGCGAGTGAATGTGAGATGGAAGTACTGTGTGTGGTCTCTGCTCTCTCTACCTGTCTCTGTGCTGTCTCCTGCTGGTGGTCAAGGCTACAGCGATGTTCTCCCAGGCTCGCTGGTTCTCTCCCTGGCCAGGGGCCTCACAGCCCAGCCTCATCCAACACTCCTCAAACACTACCCTCCACTTCTCCTCCGGAGGCACTGCCAGGCGCCCCAGCTTACTGGAGACGCACATACAAGGAATTAATACACATTTTCTATGTTCACATTCACTTGACCGGGTTCATTTCAAAACGATCAAACCTTTTTTCAAGGCATAGATGCAAAAAGATGTCCTGCAGACAGACAGCCTTGCTATATATATATATATTTGAGTCCGATATAGATATATAGATATATATATATATATATATATATATATATATATATATCTTTAGTGTTTAAAAAAAATGTGTGTGTGTACATACATACATACATACATACATACATACAATTTTTTTTTAAACACTAAAGATCAAAACCAAAAATCTTTGAATATGCTAATCCTCCACCATACTAAAACCAATGGCACAGAGACGTACACAGCGCGACCCTTGTCCCCATCTGAGTCGTAGAGGTTGGGTTTGAAGAAGGATCCGGTGACCTTCAGGCCAGAGCCCCACTCCCCGGTGAAGGAGCCCTCAAAGTAGTCCCCATTAGGCATAGTCAGCACACCCTGAGAGATAGGGACAGCAATGTGCTGTATTATACACGTGTCTGCTTAAATGTATGTGGCTAAGCAAAAATGTGTATGAGTGCAAGCTATGTGTGTGTGTGTGTGTGTGTGTGAGAGGCTTGTTTGTGTGCCGCTCCTCTTTCACTGACCTTTCCGTTGAGAGTCCAGTCCTCCGAGAACTCTCCTTCATATGTGGTGTTGTCCTCAGACAGCAGGACCCCTGTGCCCTGAGACCGCGAGAAAAGAATAAAAAAATAAAGCAAAATGGAGAGGTGATCCTCTTCCTCTCCTCTAACACCTTGGTGCTAACGTTCAGCTAGCATCAGGAGGAAGAACCCCACTGACCAGAACTCACTTGCATCTTGTTGTTGTTGAAGGCTCCCTCGTAGTACAGGCCAAACTGGGTTACTATGACGCCCGTGCCCTGCCGCTGGTCATCCTGCCACATGCCCATGTACTTCTCTCCTCTGACGGAACAACACAGGTCACCACGTAACATCAGCACTTCAGATACACTAATACCCCTTTCACACTATCAATCCAACCCCAATCGTACTGAGCTAGCTGGATGCGTAACCAGGCCAGTTCGGTACAGTTTACCACGGTAGGATGATAAGGGTGGGCTGGAGTGGTCCACTACCTGGTGATGTCATCAAAGACGCCGTAGCCCGTCTTCTTGTCGTGCACCCATTGGCCGATGAAGACGCTGGGGGAGGAGGAGTTCAGCGTGCCGCTGCGCAGCATCCCGTGACCGTGGCGCATGTTGTCCTGGAACGAGCCCTCGTACAACTCACCTGTAGCATACCTGCATAGACAGTCACATTGGTAGGATACACAGCGGAAACCCTACAGCCAATGTCCACATAGACATGCCTGCAAACTCCAGGTCAAGCTTTTTTATTTTGAAAGTGATTTTTAACCTTAAGGGTCTTTGTTAAATAATGTTGAACTCCTCACAAAGCCAAACAGACTCACTTGTATGTTCCGATGCCGTGCATCTTCCCTTCTTTCCAGTGGCCTTGATAGTGGTCGTTCAGGTTCAATGTCTTGCTGGGCATAACGTAATCTCCAAAACTACGAACCATAAACAAATAGCAGAACAATGAGAAATGCCTTTATTTCTGACTAGGATGATTGATACATTGATTTATTGATCGATTTACACTGACTGACCCATCCTCCAGTCCGTTCTTGAACGTCCCCGTGTAAATTCTCCCATCAAGCCACTTCACCATACCCCTGGAAACAAGGACACATACACAACAAGTCAGCGCTTTCCTACAACCCCTCAATTTTCAATGCATTGTGACTGTACAGAAGTGGAACCAGAAGTACAAGGTCCTGATTCCCTCCTTCCCCAGCTAGACCCACCTCCCATTGGGCTTGCCGGCCAGCCAGCGACCCTCGTAGGTGGCCTCCTTCAGACGGCTGTCCTTGTAGAAGGTGTAGGAGGCGGTCCGGGAGATGGGAGGCTCCGCCCTCTGCCCTGCCCCTGAGCCTGACTGCCCCGCCCCAGTCATGGCCTGGTCCACCGCCTGGTTGATTGAGCGAAGCCACTTGGCCTGGAGAACACAGGTCGGTTAATAGTCATATTGAAGTGAAATTAATTTAATGGGTTGTTACACCGTCTGTCACCACACGCTCCAAACAGAACCCAACTAGGCAGCTTTAGCGCTACAAAGACAACCACTACATACTTGTAACCTGAGCAGGTGAGTAGTGAAGCCTGGCTATTGGCTAGTGGCCTACCTTCTCCATGGAAGAACAGGCCAACAGGGTGAAGGTCTCCTCAGGTGAGATCAACTTCAGTCCATGCCTGGATGGAACATAGGGAAACGCTGCCTCAGCTGAGCTGTGCTAACTCGGTCCTGGGGACCCCAAGGGGTGCACGTTTTGGTTTTTGCCCTAGCACTACACAGCTGATTCAAATAATCAAAGCTTGATGATTAGTTGAATCAGCTGTGTAGTGCTTGGGGAAAATAATAATAATTGTGCACCCTTTGGGGTCCCCAGGACCGAGTTTGGGAAAAGCTGAGCTAAGGGGTCAATAACACACCAGTTAAACACTCTGGTTGGACAGATAGGGTGATTGACAGACTCACAGGCCAGTGTTCTCCTCCGGGATGGGCTCGACCCACAGTGTGGCCAATGGGAAGACGTGGTGGGTGGAGAACTGCAGGAGAGGGAGGGGAGAGCGAGACCTCAGTATGCCGATACACTCAGCTACAGTACACTGGTTCAACAGTCAGGGAAGTAGTCAGGGCACTGGAGCTAACACAGTCACATGACCTAGGAGATGCCAATATGCATGGCACACGGAGAGGCGAGGGCGACAGGGCACGAGGCAGGCCGACAGACACAGCACACAAGGTGGAACCGACGGGGATTAAAAACGCTCACTACGTCATCAAAACACAAGAAAATGCTCTCCTTGGAATGAAACATAAATCAAAAAGGAACAGAAACTGTTTGAGAGAAGTGAACCTGAGACGGCTGATCCTCATGTTGTGTCACATGGTTTCAGAGTAATGATAACTAAGGCTCCAGATAGCAAAAATACAAATAAAAGTGAGCCAAAAGGCATCTTAGTTAAATAACCAAGACGCACACGTTGGGAAGACCCAATAACGTCAGTCTTATCTTTTTAGATTTGGGTTTATATTGATGTCTATGTTGCTATGACGAGGTCATAGAAGTAGGCAATATACTACAGAGAGCCTTAGTTATTAAAAAGTATCAGTTCAGCTTTAAAAACACACAGTATCCTGAGGCTAGCATCAGAGGGCAAGGGGGCACTGGGCTCGGCTGAGGAGAAGCTGCACACTGTAGAGTGGTGTGGCCCCGCTCTGGGGCTCCTGATGTTCAGGAGCAGTTATATTAGTTAAAGCCTGAGGGAGAAGGCAGAGAAGGTAAATAACCACCATTCTTGACTCTTTACTGCGAGCTTCAAGAAATCCAGGCTTATTCCAGCCAGGTGTTAGTACATCATATGTGCATAAAGAAGATAAGAAAAACTGTGTCTGTCTGTGTGGGTGTTACTTCAAGCTGGGAAGCCAGTGTTTGTGGTTTAGGACAGGCAGAAGGTGCCTAAAGAGCTGCTACATCAAGCCTACATCCTAAGCCAAGCCCTGGCCACATGGGGGCGCTGCATATGACTAGGGGTCAGTACACTGGCTGCTGCTGCTGCATACTTACAAGGCTTTTATAGGGAACCACGCCCTGATAGGACAAAGACAAACACACAACTTGATAGAAGTCAGTCAACACACCAGATATATTCATATCAAATACTCTGAGGATGTTAACTCATTTTTTTTTTTAAGTGAAAGAAAGAACGAACGAACTAAAAGGACATTGGCACCTTTGTAAGAGCCAGCTGTAAGAGCTGTGAGGAGCTGTGTTTACCTGAGCGTGGACGAGTGCATCGTTGAAGAGGATGAACCAGTTGACAGAGAACCTTCCAGAGTTCTGTAGCGTCAGGGCCTTGTTACTGCTCTCACAGATCAGCCTCCGGCGGGGCTTACGCAGGGAATCCTAGAACAGGAACGCCAGGTTAAATGGGATAAGAGGTTGATAAACTGGAGATTTTGGGCTGAATAAAAGCTCTTATACCCATTTCACACTATGGAGCCAAACCCGAACCAAGCTGTACTGTGGTGGCCTGACTAGAAATCCACCATAGTTGCTGGAACCATTGAAAGGACAATGTGAAAAGAAAATATCTGAGCAAGCACAGTATGGTTGGCATTGGCTCAATAGTGTGAATCTGGCACTGATTACTGTGGTCAAACCAACTGACCAGGCCACTGACCGTCATCTTGCCAGGGAAGCTCTTCCAGAAGTGGTATGTGTACTCTGCCTCCTTCCTCCTCCTCTTCAGATGAAGAGCCAGGGCCTCAAACTTAGAGCAGCCATCCTGCAGCTTCTGGTAGTCCACTGAGCTCTGGAGACAGAGAGACAAGAAAGTGAGAGTATGTATGAAGGTGTGTGAGCGTGTGCATGTGTGTGTGTGTGTGCACGCCCCGGTCCTAGTTCCTCTACGTACCACCTCGAAGCAGGTTCCCAGTTTGAACAGCAGCCTGCCATACTCGTGAAGGTGTCTCATGGGCAGGTAGAAGAGCGTCACCAACAGGTCACTCAGAGGAATGTTCTCCTCGCTGGACTCTGCCAGCCGCTGCAACAGCTCTGGACACTTCCCAAAGAATTCTCTGAGCAGAGGAACAGGGGATGGAGGGAGGAGAGGGAGGACGGGGAAGAGAGGAGAGATGGAAAAGGAAACAAGAGATTTCCTGTTTTAATTCACCGTTCCAGTTAAAAGCATGAGAAGGGTAATTCAGTCGCTCTTGGTTGAAGCCTTGATGAAGGAACACATTGGTTTATAATTAAGCAATAAGGCACCTCTGGGGTTTGTGGTATATGGCCAATATACCACGACGCAACATGGAGTCCCTGGATACAGCCCGTAGCCTGATATATTGGCCATATACCACAAACCCCCGAGGTGCCCTATCGCTATTATAAACTGGTTACCCACGTAATTAGAATAGTATAAAAAAATTAAATAATGTTTTGTCATACCCGTGGTACTGTCAGCCAATCGGCATGAAGGACTCTTACCACCAGTTTCATAATTAAAAATAATTCATAAGAATTCATCCTGACTTTTCCCTTTCCAATTAAAGCTGCATGAGCTTCCTGAGTCTCGTGTGCAGAATTACGAGGCATCAAACAGCTGTCCTCTGACACAGGCCTAGGTCAATGTCAAGGATAATGAACACACAGGCCAATGTCAAGGATAATGAGCACACAGGCCTAGGTCAAAGTCAAGGATAATGAGCACACAGGCCAAAGTCAAGGATAATGAGCACACAGGCCAAAGTCAAGGATAATGAGCACACAGGCCAAAGTCAAGGATAATGAGCACACAGGCCAATGTCAAGGATAATGAGCACGCATGTCTAGGTCAAAGTCAAGGATAATGAGCACACAGGCCTAGGTCAAAGTCAAGGATAATGAGCACACAGGCCTAGGTCAAAGTCAAGGATAATGAGCACACAGGCCTAGGTCAATGGTAAAGATAATGAACATATAGTATAATGGGCACGCGAAATGGTAAGGATAATAAGCTAGGGCTGCTAGATGTCCTAGTGTGTGTGTACACACTCACAGCGAGGGCTTGGCCAGAGCCTGGAAGCCCCCCATCACCAGGAAGTTACCCACAGAGCAGCAGTACCTGGCAGGGAGCGATGAGGAGGGAGAAGGAATGGAAAGAGGAGAGAAGGAGAGGTCATTATCCACACAGAACTGCATGTAAACAACCTGTTAAAAACCAGTGGGAGTGTCAGACATTGTGCATTTGTGTACACAACAGTACATACTCATTGTACGTGTCCAGGAAGATGCTGGCATGCTCCAGCATAACCAGGCTTTTAAACTCCCGGCGGCGGCGCAGGTTGGTGCTGAGGGAGGCAGAGTGCTGGCCAGTCAGGTGACACAGGCGGCTATAACACCTCACCAGGCTCCGTAGCAGCACTGTGGACGCCGGGCCTAGAGCTGTACTCAACGACTCTGAGGGGTAGACGGAGAACACACCACACATACACCTGTTAACAAACACTATGCGAAAGAACACACACATCCAAGAGAAATCAACCTAATACTTACTAACTTACTCTATTTCAGCACACAGTTAACCAAAAAGTTACAGGTCTGTACGAACAACAACATTATGTGAGCAAAATGTAAGCTTTATGCCAGATCTTTTTGAACACGGACCGTTCACTTTTTTTTGTTGCTTTTGATTGGACATGGTTACCGTTATAATAAAAACTCATCCTTCCCTCTCTCCCTAACCTCTGACCCATGGCCTCTGTCCAGCGGAGCTGGAGCTGCAGCAGTAGTTCTCACCCAGGTCCAACAGGGGGCGCAGGATGTGGTTCTTCACAGAGCTCAGCTTGCAGTAGAACTTCCTCTCGGCAGTAGCCAGCTCGTGGAGGCTGGCGATGAAACCCATGATGTTGCGGTCGGCTAGCGCCACGCAGCTCTGGCCCCCCGCAAACACACCGCTCACGTAGCCCAACTAAAACACGGATACACAAACCCACACACACCACCGTCAGGCCAAATGGCAGTTGAAATCATGAAGCAGATGCTTACTACAATAAAAGTCGAACATAGCAGGGGTTCAGTACTGTGTGTGTGTGTGTGTGGTCCACTACTCACGTTCATGCAGAAGGGGAGCAGCACTGGTTGCTGGGTGTAGCTGTACCCCTCCGTCTGGTCCTGGGGTGTGTCCTGCACCCCCTCTCTGACCTGCTGTCCGCTATAGTAAAGGATGGGCTGATAACAGTCCCCATCGGCCAGGAGGAGGGTGTGCTGCGCCCCCGCACCCACGTCCCAGACACGGATCCCCTCAGACAGCTACAGGGTCACACCAGGGACAAACAGAGCAGATCAGATCACTGTACATAGTCTTTTGTGTTGCGCTAGGCTTCTACAACTCGGTGGCCTTGTGGTGTCAACCCCGAGAATGGAAGGTTTGGGAGCTCGATCCCCGGCCGAGTCATACCAAAGACTGTAAAAATGGGACCTGACGCGTCTCTGTTTGGCAATCAGAATTAAAGAGATAGATTGGAGGGAAGGCTCTGCGATAGACTAGTGTCCTGTCCAGGGGGTGTATTTGTACATCAAGCTGCCTCATGCTACAGATAAAGGAGATACACGCCAAGGCTACTCAAGCTTATACAAACAGTCCTGCACAAATTCAATAGTTATATATTTGTCCTATGATATGCGATCACTGTAAGCGTGAGGGTGCTTTTCCATTGAGACTTAGCCCCACACCAGGGTGTCTCCTGTGTTTTATGTTAAGGTAGTCTTATTGTGTTTTTACCAGGAGACTGGTGGCGAGCAGAAACAACAACCTCCGCATCATTCAAGACTGTGGCTTCGTGAGGTGTTCAAGTTCACAGTTAGTTAAATAAAAATCGGAAAAGAACCCAGGGCTTGGCTCCAAGTCAGAGCAGGGCCGCTGGAGCCATGGCCCAGTGAGAAGCAGGAGCCGGCGAGCGTTGAAGGAAACACTGGGTTAAATCCCCAGTGGAAATGTGGCGTTATTGTTCTACGACGGAGAGTGCTTTAAATCGCTGTTGCAGAGTTTAGTAATGTGGGTATATAAGGTTAGCAGTGTTTCTCCTTCTCCTTGTTTTCAGCAGCCGTGGCCAAGGTAGCAGGGAGCCAAAGAACACCCTTCACATGCATTGCCCAGCGGTGGGGCGTCGGTGCTGAATGTATAAAGGAGGAACACTGGCTTGGTGTGTGCTAAAGATTACTGTATGGGCACCATTTTCCTCAATTAAAGAAACACACTTACCTTGGCAAGGCGAGGGATAGTAGTAGGAGATGCCATGTGTCCCAGCTGGCCAGAGCTGTTACTACCCCAGGAGAAGACCTTGAACACACACACACGCACACAAACACACAAAATGTTCACACAGTTGGGAGGAATCCCTCAAGACTCCCACGAGGAGTGATAATGTAGTTTCTGACCTGGGACTGTGCAGTCAGGGCCAGGGAGTGATGTGCCCCAGCAGCCACAAGCACCACTTCCTTACTGCTCAGGCACTTGATGCACAGTGGCTGCAGCCTGCAGGTCAGAAACACCTCTCAGTCAACAACCAGGGCCAAAGCATTTCAGAGTAGGAGTGCTGATCTAGTATCAGGTCCGACCTGTCCATGTAATCTTATTTATCGCAAAAGCCAAACAGATTCTAGGTCAGATTCAGCGCTCATACTCTGATGCTTTACTGGCCTACACAACTGTCAATCATGGTTCTCATCCCCCAGCGATTGATGTAGAGTGGACACTGACCTGGGGAGGTTGTCCCCGTGGCCTAGCTGGCCCTCCTCGCCCCGCCCCCAGCTCCACACCTCGGTCTGCAGGGAGGGGAGCAGCTCCCCCGCCTCTGGGAGCCCTCCCACAGGGGTGAGGGGCACCGCTCGCACCCTGGGCCGGCTGGCCCTCCGCAGCAACCTGGGGGACACTACAGACGGAGACAGACCAATATGTTTCTTAAAATGGTACATTTTCTACGCTTCCTCTCAAACCATGTTCAGTTACGGCGGTCAACTGCTGTTAATGTTACAGATGAAGTCCTCCCTGTTCCACAGGTGAGTGTAAACAACTGTAAAGAAATGCTCAGGATGACTGGTTTAGTCATGGAGTGATCATCTACTCTGGAAATACAAAACATTTCTAAGCCCCTGCAATAACCCAGAAACGCAGCCCTCACAGCATCCTCCAGACGATGAGGCATTGAGCCCCGCCGGAAACAGGTCCTGTACCACAGTAAGAGTATGGGAGGGACTGTTAATGATGACAGACAGACCGAGACGGCACTGGGGAGGCATGGGTTGGTTGCTCTCACAGAGAGAGCGGTCTGCCAGCCCAGAGAGAGCGGTCTGCCAGCCCAGAGAGAGAGCGGTCTGCCAGCCCAGAGAGAGAGCGGTCTGCCAGCCCAGAGAGAGAGCGGTCTGCCAGCCCAGAGAGAGAGCGGTCTGCCAGCCCAGAGAGAGAGCGGTCTGCCAGCCCAGAGAGAGAGCGGTCTGCCAGCCCAGAGAGAGAGCGGTCTGCCAGCCCAGAGAGAGAGCGGTCTGCCAGCCCAGACAGAGAGCGGTCTGCCAGCCCAGAGAGAGAGCGGTCTGCCAGCCCAGAGAGAGAGCGGTCTGCCAGCCCAGAGAGAGAGCGGTCTGCCAGCCCAGAGAGAGAGCGGTCTGCCAGCCCAGAGAGAGAGCGGTCTGCCAGCCCAGAGAGAGAGCGGTCTGCCAGCCCAGAGAGAGAGCGGTCTGCCAGCCCAGAGAGAGAGCGGTCTGCCAGCCCAGAGAGAGAGCGGTCTGCCAGCCCAGAGAGAGAGCGGTCTGCCAGCCCAGAGAGAGAGCGGTCTGCCAGCCCAGAGAGAGAGCGGTCTGCCAGCCCAGAGAGAGAGCGGTCTACCAGCCCAGAGAGAGAGCGGTCTACCAGCCCAGAGAGAGAGCGGTGAGCTGTCTATCCCCTTCTTGGCTGCAGCAGAGAGCTAATAATAATCATTTGGTGGGTGTTTTAATTTGTCCCGTTTCACAGGACATGTTCAAGCATGTATTATACCCATATGTCAAATTTGTTTCTTGCATATCCAAAACTCACTTAAGACAACCTCAGAGAGCTAGGGACAAATCCTGCCTTTCAGCTTTCACCCTACCAAAGTGACAATAGAAGATTCCTACGTTACTGCAGGCCCTACCACTGACTGTTTCTCAAGAGATTATTAGACCATCTTGCCCCCCCCCTCCCCCCCCCCCTCCTTACTGTAACCCTTCTGGTTAAGTCCTCACATTAATATGGCCTCACATTCCTCTATGGCAGAGTGCTTTAATCTCAGAACAATAACCACTGTTCACTGACTAACCCACATAAACACACACACACAAACACATAAACACACACACACAAACACATAAACACAAACACACACACAATATGTTCGCAGGCTGGATGAGTGGGGACACACACGCATACTTAGAGTATAGGAGGAAGATGAAGATAAGGATAAGAGGCTATGAGCAGAGGAGGAGGATAAGAGACAAACAGCGTATCTACCCTGAGAGAGGAGTCCAGGCAGAGAGAGACGTCGACTCAGGCCCTCTGCTTCCTCCTCACGGATATCCCCCGTGCTGCAGCTCTTCTTCCCCTGCATGGACTCCTCCAGGCGCACCCGCACCTCCGCGGGTCCCCCTGGAAACCCACCGGGTACTCCACCGGGTACTCCTGCTACACCCCCAATCCCAGGGTAGTAGTAGTTAATCATCTTCTTCAGGGACAGAGCCTCGTAGGTGGAGACCACTCTCTCGCCCACGGCGGAGGCACAGGATGAGACCAGGTTGTTGAGGGCAGAGCTGGTGGTCACTGGCATGACCCCGGGGATGAGGTCAGAGGTCAGGAGGTCAAGGCTATCTGCTGGGGGCTGAAACAAACACAAGGTGCATTAGGCAACACACAAAAGAAAACTGACAAACAGGAAGACTTCCTATGACCTGTAAGTAAAGCACATTTGAGTTATCCATAGCAAAACTGTTTTACCTTTTCGTGCTTTAATGAACACAACCCAGGAAACACAGCGTGACAGCTCATTGTCACTTTTCAAACTACAAGAAAGTAAATTTGTCACCCACCAAGTACGCAAAAATGGGTAGCTTTAGGCTTAAAGATTCAACTCATCACTACTAACCTGAAAACTTGCTCCTGCTATGGTCATCTTGGCAGTCTCCTCAGCCAAAGAGGTGTCAGACTGTTTCTTGAGATATTCTTTCACTGCCTGATCATCAGGGTAGGGGGAGTTTCGAGACCCTGCACCCCCCACACCTCGATCAGAGTCTGTCCCAGAAGCAGAGATGTCAGCATCTGTGGTGGTCAAGACTTCCCCATTCTGTGCCACTGTCCTCCCCCTCTCATAGTCTGCATGTTCTGTTATGGAGGGATGGGGACCTGGCGCTGAGGCAGAGGTATGAGAGGAGAGGAGGGGCTCTGAAGGAGAGCTCAGAAGCCCTAGTGGAGGGGACCTTCCAGGCCCCAGCCTGGCCTCTCCTTCAGCCAGCAACTCCACCCCTAGGGGGCAGTAATGACTATCTGAGATAATGACGTGGTCCTCCTTGTCCGTCATGGTGTAGAGCAGCTGGTTGCACTGGCCACACTTGTCTGGCAGGGGCCGCCGGGACTCCTGAGGTGGTAGGCAACGCACCAAGGCAAGGCTGTGGAAGGCCCCACAGGCCACCTGAAGGACGTGTCTGCCCACCAGGTGCTCCACCTTTTGGGGCTTCCAAACGGGGAAGATGGTGGTGACCAGGCCGAGCTGGCAGCCGCTGCCCCAGGCCCACACCTCGTGCTGGGCAGAGAGAGCAAGGGAGTGCTGCTCCCCGCAGGCCAGCTCCAGGACCCGGATGGTATGGGGGGGGCTGGTGTCGGGGTCCATGACAGCCACTGGAGTAGGGTTGGGGACTACAGTGAGGCTGGACAGGCCACACTGGCCGAACGAGTTCTCCCCCCACATGTGGACCCCACCGTCCTCAGTAAGCGCCCCGCTATGGAAACTGCCCGCTGCCACGGCGACCACGCGCTGGCCACTGAGAGCGCTCTCTAGGACAGGCTTCAGGGGGCCCACCTCTGACACCTGGCTCTGTCTCCATGGGAACTCACCGAAGCTGTACACCTGCCCGCCTAAATACATTACAACACAACATTCCAGTTATTAGACAAGAGGATCTGTTAGAAATTATTGCCAGTAGTATGTGTACATAAGTAATTTAAAAAAACAAAGCAAAATACATTTATATTTTAATTATAGATCAAGCAGGCTAATCAAAAATGTCAGAGTTTTGCCATTATATCAAAGGCTGTCCATTGACTCTCACCCTCCACCAGTAGAACCCCATGGCGTGTCCCCAGGGCAGCCTGCAGCACAGGCCTGGACAGGAGCACTCTCTCTGGGGTGACACTATAAGAGTAGCCCTTCCAGGTGTGGAGCGACCCTCGCTCCCCTGAACTGTCCTCCTCACCAGAGCTGTAGAATACATACAGAAGTAGGCAGTCAGTCAAACAGACAGACAGACATTGACAAGTCATGTCTCAAGGATTCTGAACAACCACACTGAAAGCATACATTGTTTTTGAATTACCAAGACAAAACATGCCATGGAACAGAAGTTATAGTAGCTAGCTAGAGAAACAACAAGAGCTTTGTGAGGACATAGACTTACACAAAGAATATTATTTGTTGTCATACGATGATCACATATTTATTGACAACACCCTACCTACGGGCTACATACCTTTTCCTCTGGGACTCCATCACTGAGATTTATCCAGGGCAATGCTGATGCATAGACTGGTGAAATTCAACTTGAAAAACTCAAAATCCGTTTCTAAATTCAGCCCTGTATCGAATACGGTAAACAACATTGGACACAAGACAACTTACAAAAATGACTAGCTAATGGTAACACTGCCTAACTGAATTGCATACAGACCCTACAGGTAGCTAGGGTGGCTTCAGAATAACCAGCACGAGTGACAGTACGCGAAAGCTTGTGTTGTTGTTGACAGGAGAGAGAGAGAGATATTTTCTTTTCACGGTTTACATGGCTAGCTGTCAATCATGTGGGAGTGAGGTAAACTAGCTAACACTGACCCCCCTATTTGAGTAGCCAGCTAACTAACGTTAGCCAGATACTATTAGCTATTTATTTGATGAAATACTATTTTCAGTCCATTAGCTAATGCGTTTGCTTGAAATGACGCAACTAGCTAGGAGGATCACGTCATGCCATAATTACTAGATGCCTACCAAAGCCTTTGACAGTCTCAGTACTGTATTGACTTCGTTATAGTCTCCGTATAACTAACGTTAAATAGCAACTCGGAGCTGACATGTATCCTCCCACTTGCTCCTTGTACTGTAGCTACTAACCATGTATTATTTACAATCTGAGATACAATTGTCTTTCACCTACCGGTCCCCTGACCATATCAATTTTTTCATAAACCTGTGAAATGTACAGCGACTGAGTCATCCAAGGGATTAGCTGGCTAGCTAATTGCTATCCTTTTTATTTTCGCTTTGTCGTTGGGACCACATGTTGAACGGAAGCCGAGAGGCCTCAAAGCGTGCGTATTTTCTTGCCTTTCAAAAAATAAATTATTACATCGATTCTGTCAAGTAGCTTAGCTTTGCTAGCTATCTATTTTGAAATACACCAGATATGGAATTCTGCTGTTTTACACTGTAATTTCCTATTTGATTAATGTGTGTCAATGCCAAGGTGAAAAACGGGTGCAGGTACAAGGTGCAAGTAGGTGATACGTTTTTTTTTTCAATTTGTACATTTTGGAAAAATATAGCTGAGAGCAGCAATGATCGGGGTCCACAGGATGAGAAAGGACAATATCAGTTGGATAACAAAGCAAGCACTCTGTCATGTAGGAACTATCTTTCTTTATGTGCAATCAGTGAAAACATTATGATAAGTATTTTTAGATTTAGAGTATGTGCTCACTAGCATCTATAGGTACAGTGCAGTCATATTTGAATGACTCTAAATACAAAATCTGGAGTGACTCTGACATACGGTGGGAAGAAAAAGTATGTGAACCCTTTAGAATTACCTGGATTTCTGCATAAATTGGGTATAAAATTTGATCTGATTTTCATCTAAGTCACAACAATAGACAAACAGTCTGCTTAAACTAATAACACATAAACAATTGTTAATGTCTTTATTGAACACACCTTGTAAACATTCACAGTGCAGGAACCCTTGAATTTAATAACAGGTAGTTTTTTTGTTTGTTGAATTTTACCCCTTTTTCTCCCCAATTGTTAGTAGTTAGTAGCCAATTGCCATTTTCCTAAGTTCTTTTTTATGGCACCTGACCACACGACTGAACAGTAGTCAAGGTGTGACAAAACTAGGACCTGTAGGACCTGCCGTGTTGATAGTGTTGTTAAGAAGGCGGAGCATCGCTTTATTATAGACAGACTTCTCCCCATCTTAGCTACTGTTGTATCAACATGTTTTGACCATGACAGTTTACAATATAGTGTTACTCCAAGCAGTTAGTTTAGTCATCTCAACTTCCCCAATCTCCACATTATTTATTACAAGATTTAGTTGAGGTTTAGGGTTTAGTGAGTGTTTTGTTCCAAATACAATGCTTTAAGTTTTAGAAATATTTAGTGCTAACTTATTCCTTGCCACCCACACTGAAACTAACTGCAGCTCTTTGTTGAGTGTTGTAGTAATTTCAGTCGCTGTAGTAGCTGACATGTATAATGTTGAGTCATCCACATACATAGAAACTCTTGCTTTACTCAAAGTCAGTGGCATGTCGTTAGTAAAAATTGAAAAAGCAAGGGGCCTAAACAGCTACCCTGGGGAATTCCTGATTCTAACTGGATTATATTTGATAGGCTTCCATTAAAGAACACCCTCTGTGTTCTGTTAGACAAGTAACTCTTTATCCACATTATAGCATGGGGTGTAAAGCCATAACACATACGTTTTTCCAGCAGCAGACTATGATCAATAATGTCAAAAGCTGCACTGAAGTCTAACAAGACAGGCCCAACAATCGTTTTATCATCAATTTCTCTCAGCAAATCATCAGTCATTTGTGTAAGTGCTATGCTTGCTGAGTGTCCTTTCCTATGAGCATGCTGAAATTCTGTTGTCAGTTTGTTTACTGTAAAATAGCATTGTATCTGGTCAAACACAATTCTTTCCAGAAGTTTACTAAGGGTTGGTAACAGGCTGATTGGTCGGCTATTTGAGCCAGTAAAGCTTCCCTCCAGGCCTGAGGGCACACGCTCTCTAGTAGGCTTAAATTGAAGATGTTGCAAACAGGAGTGGCATATTTCTGCTATTATCCTCAGTAATTTTCCATCTAGATTGTCAGACCCTGGTGGCTTGTCATTGTTGTTTTCATCTCTTCCACACTGACTTTACAGAATTCAAAAGTACAATTCTTGTCTTTCATAATTTGGTCCGATATACTTGGATGTGTTGTGTCAGCGTTTGTTGCTGGCATGTCATCCCTAAGTTTGCTTATCTTGCCAATGAAAAAGTCATTAAAGTAGTTTGCAATATCAGTGGGCTTTGTGATGAATGAGCCATCTGATTCAATAAATGAAGGAGCCGAGTTGGCTTTTTCCCCCTAAATTTAATTTAAGGTGCCCCAAAGCTTTTTACTATCATTCTTTATATAATTTTTCTTTGTTTCATAGTGTAGTTTATTTTTATTTTTATTTAGTTTAGTCACATGATTTCTTAATTTGCAGTACGTTTGCCAATCATTTGGGATGCCAGACTTAATTGCCATACCTTTCGCCTCATCCCTCTCAACCATCCTCATCAATCAAAGGGGATTTTAACCGTTTTTACAGTCATTTTCATAATGGGTGTGTGCTTATTAGTAACTGGAATAAGTTGTTTCATAAATGTGTCAAGTGCAGCGTCTGGTTGCTCCTCATTACACACCACAGACCAGCAAGTATTCTTTACATCATCAACATATGAATCACTACAAAACTTCTTCTATGACCTCTCAAACACTATATTAGGCCCAGCCTTTGGAACTTTGGTTTTCCCAGATATGGCTATTATATTGTGATCACTACATCCTATGGATTTGGATACTGCTTTAAAGCAAATATCTGCAGTGTCACGAAAGATGTGATCAATGCATGATTTAATTCCTGTGCTCTTTGTAACTACCCTGGTAGGTTGACTGACGACCCAATCCAGGTTGCATGCACTGGTTACCGTTTGAAGTTTTTTCCTGAGGTGCCAGCTTGATTATAGCCAGTCAATATTTAAATCACCCAGAAAATATACTTCTCTGTTGACATCACATACATTATCAAGCATTTCACACATATTATCCAAATACTGACTGTTAGCACTTGGTGGTCTATAGCAGTTTCCCACAAGAATAGGCTTTAGGTGAGGCAGATGAACCTGTAGCCATATTACTTCAACAGTATTTAACATTCGATTGTCTCTAAGCTTTGCAGGAATCTGGTTCTGAATATAGACCGCAACACCACCTCCGTTGGCATTTCTGTCTTTTCGGTAGATGTTATAACCATGTATTGCTACCACTGTATCATCAAAGGTATTATCTTAGTGAGTTTCAGAGATAGTCAGAATCAGTGGCTTCTTCCATGGTGTCCTCCCATGAACACCATTCTTGTTTAGTGTTTTACGCATTGTAGACTCATCAACAGAGATGTTAGCATCTTCCAGAGATTTCTGTAAGTCTTTAGCTGACACTCTAGGATTCTTCCTGTTTGGCCCTGTCCGGGGGTATCATCGGATGGGGCCACAGTGTCTCCTGACCCCTCCTGTCTCAGCCTCCAGTATTTATACTGCAGTATAAATCGGGGGGCTCGGGGGGCTAGGGTCAGTTTGTTATATCTAGAGTACTTCTCCTGTCTTATCCGGTGTCCTGTGTGAATTTAAGTATGCTTTCTCTAATTCTCTCTTTCTTTCTCTCTCTCGGGGACCTGAGCCCTAGGACCATGCCTCAGGACTACCTGGCATGATGACTCCTTGCTGTCCCCAGTCCACCTGGCTGTGCTGCTGCTCCAGTTTCAACTGTTCTGCCTGCGGCTATGGAACACTGACCTGTTCACCGGACGTGCTACCTGTCCCAGACCTGCTGTTTTCAACTCTCTGGAGACAGCAGGAGCGGTAGAGATACTCCTAATGATCGGCTATGAAAAGCCAACTGACATTTACTCCTGAGCTGCTGACTTACTGCACTCTCAACAACTACTGTGATTATTATTATCTGACCATGCTGGTCATTTATGAACATTTGAACATCTTGGCCATGTTCTGTTATAATCTCCACCCGGCACAGCCAGAAGAGGACAGGCCACCCCTCATAGCCTGGTTCCTCTCTAGGTTTCTTCCTAGGTTTTGTCCTTTCTAGGGAGTTTTTCCTAGCCACCGTGCTTCTACACCTGCATTGCTTGCTGTTTGGGGTTTTAGGCTGCGTTTCTGTGCAGCACTTTGAGATATCAGCTGATGTAAGAAGGGCTATATAAATACATTTGATTTGATTTGACAATTTGTCTTACCGTGGACTGACTTTTAGAGATACTTTTGTCACCCTTTCCAGCTTTATGCAAGGCAACAATTCTTAATCTTAGGTCTTCTGAGATCTCTTTTGTTTGAGGCATGGTTCACACCAGGCAATGCTTCTTGTGAATAGCAAAATCAAATTTTGTGAGTGTTTTTTATGGGTCAGGGCAGCTCTAACCAAAATCTCCAATCTCGTCTAATTGATTAGACTCCAGGTTAGTTGACTCCTGACTTCAATTAGCTTTTGGAGTCATTAGCCTTGGGTTTCACATACTTTTTCCACCCTACACTGTGAATGTTTAAATGATGTATTCAATATAGACAAGAAAAATACAATAATTTGTGTGTTATTAGTTTAAGCACACTGTGTTTGTCTATTGTTGTGACTTAGATGAAGATCAGATGAAATTGTATGTCAAAGTTATGCAGAAATCCAGGTAATTCTAAAGGGTTCACATACTTTTTCTTGCCACTGTATGGTTCATGAGGAGAAGATGATTGCAGATAATTTTGAGCGTTAGAGTTACACATGCAATGAATGAGTTGTTCATAGTTTCCTTGTTTTTTCAGGTATCAAAACCAAATTCAGCACGGTTCATCTTAGGGACGTCCACGATAGTGGTGACACATTTCAAGTCGATAGGCCGCTGTGGAGTAGATTTTCAGTGGTTTAAATGGACACATAAAATCTGATTTTGGATTTGTTACTAACTCATTTGATTTGTTAATTGGTCCTATGGTTCATCAGAATACGTTTTTCAAATGTTTAAAAATATATATATATTTTTGGCATATTTTAGCATTAGATGCTAATATGCATCTGCTGTTATCGTGCGGCCATCTTTGAATGCGTCAATGTTCTTTTTTCATACTCCTTAGCAACTAATTTGGAGTGAATCTGACTTTTAGTTAATGAGAAGATTTTTGGGGGATTATTCAAAGCATTATCATTACATAATCAAAACTTAACAAAATTTGTTCAAGCATGAGGAAAGACTCCTGTATTTCAAGTCTCGAGGTCAAACGGGTCGGCGAATATGAAGGTTTAAGTGAGACTACTGGCCAATCGGTGCCATTCTTTTTGACCAAGTTACTCACGGCCTCTAGTTTCTGTGTGCCGAATTAGATGTTTAAAAAAACAAAAACAATCTATGCTTGAATTATTGAAATGAAGATGATCAAAAGCGTGGCTCACTTCTGCCCACAGCACACACACACATTAGTGACCCCCTGAACACAATGCTCAAGCTCCAACCTTTCAAAACACGCCAGCAGCCCCGGCTCTCTCCTCCACTGAGAGCTCATTGGGCAGTGCCTCCTATCGGACTCCACTGATTGGCTATTGAACGTTGCCTCGCAGGCAGCAGAGGAACTGTCAGCAGGAGGGGACAGGGAGAAAGAAGGGAAAGTGAGAGAGGGAGGATACAGTGCAATATTGTGAGAGGGAGAGAGCAAAACAGAGAGAGTAATAGAGGAGGCAAGAGCACCTTCAGGCAAAAGGAGGAAGAAGAAAAAGGGAAAGTAGGAAAATTCTGTCTGTGTTGCTAAAGCTGTTTACGTCTGAGGTTGCTGAAGACAAGGAGGGGCTGTGACTGAGATGAGAGCGCTGCTGTAGCTGGGTCCAGTTCTAAGGATGCCGGGGTGGAAGTGAGGTTCTATAACGGTTCCACAGCAGTTCCACAGTACCACCAGGCAGGAACCAACGCTGGGATGCAGAACCTACGACAAGCAGCCACAGAGGCTTTCCATCGCCTGGGTGAGTATCAGTCAAACCTACCCTCCCTAGAAACAGTACCACACTGACTCCAGTCCGGTTAGGGGATTGAGCAGTGCTTGCTCAAGCTTCCTCATACCCACAAACAGCATTTACAGAGTTCTCATTGGTAGCCTGCTATGCTTATTGTGTTCCATCTTTGTACTATGCCAGATTCCAGGATACACTGCATGGGGAATGTACTGTATGTTACCTAGGGAACACAATACCTAACTTGTTGGCAGGACAACTATCCTTACACACTCTACAGGTAATGACAGGCAGCAGCTTGTTAACAGGGTCGGGTGTTGTAGTGTGGTATGTTGCCGTGTTCCAGGGATGCGGGCACCCTTAGGGACTGAACTTTTCCAAACGTCAGTAGCTTGGCACGGACTGGCAAGTTATATTGCTGATCTGCAGATACAGCTTGGAAGCCCACAGCTTATTGAATAAAGCATAAAAATGCTGATGAGCAAAGGGGCTGTTTTGCTCCCAAAGTGGGAGAGAAGACATGTGAGGGGTGACGTGATTACGAGGGGAGAGAGGAGAAGAGAGAAGGAGAGAGGAGGTGGCCCCAGCGGGAGCAGAGGGGTGTTTTGTTCGCTAAGTGGGAGAGGAAAGGGGTGAGGAGAGAGGTGAAGGAGGAGGTAAGAAGCAGAACATGTGTTTGTCTCACTGAGTGGGAGAGAAGATGGGAGAGGAGTGAGATGGTAACCCACATCTCCCCCAAGGTGGTTGCAGGTTCTCAGGGGGAGGGAAGGTAGACAGCTAAGGCATCAAGGTGCAGGTTGTCAGGGTGAGGGAAGGTAGACAGCTAAGGCATCAAGGTGCAGGTTGTCAGGGGGAGGGAAGGTAGACAGCTAAGGCATCAAGGTGCAGGTGGTTCCAGTTCCTAGTGGGGGAGGTTGGTTGTCAGGGGGGATGGGTACTGGGTAGTTATAGTGCTGTTATACAGTCATGGTAGTTATAGTGCTGTTATACAGTCAGGGTAGTTATAGTGCTGTTATACAGTCAGGGTAGTTATAGTGCTGTTATACAGTCAGGGTAGTTATAGTGCTGTTATACAGTCAGGGTAGTTATAATGTTATAGAGCTGTTATACAGTCAGGGTAGTTATAATGTTATAGAGCTGTTATACAGTCAGGGTAGTTATAGTGTTATAGTGCTGTTATACAGTCAGGGTAGTTATAGTGCTGTTATACAGTCAGGGTAGTTATAATGTTATAGAGCTGTTATACAGTCAGGGTAGTTATAGTGCTGTTATACAGTCAGGGTAGTTATAATGTTATAGAGCTGTTATACAGTCAGGGTAGTTATAATGTTATAGAGCTGTTATACAGTCAGGGTAGTTATAATGTTATAGTGCTGTTATACAGTCAGGGTAGTTATAGTGCTGTTATACAGTCAGGGTAGTTATAATGTTATAGTGCTGTTATACAGTCAGGGTAGTTATAATGTTATAGTGCTGTTATACAGTCAGGGTAGTTATAGTGCTGTTATATAGTCAGGGTAGTTATAGTGCTGTTATACAGTCAGGGTAGTTATAATGTTATAGAGCTGTTATACAGTCAGGGTAGTTATAATGTTATAGTGCTGTTATACAGTCAGGGTAGTTATAGTGCTGTTATACAGTCAGGGTAGTTATAGTGCTGTTATACAGTCAGGGTAGTTATAGTGCTGTTATACAGTCAGGGTAGTTATAATGTTATAGAGCTGTTATACAGTCAGGGTAGTTATAATGTTATAGTGCTGTTATACAGTCAGGGTAGTTATAATGTTATAGAGTTGGGGAAGCAGGATGCTGGTGGTTCTGTAGACAGGGATGAATAATGCATCACTCTCACAGCTGCAGTTTAAACAAAATAAAGTAAGTGCTCTGTAGTCCTCTAAAAGACTCAGGGCAAATCTGTAAGGGGTCACTGCCAATTCAAATGCAATGGCACGTCCACTAACCAGTTTCCGCCACATTGGTTGTGTCTTGTTCGAATCAGAACTGTGCTAAGTGATTTTATTATCGTACACAGACAGGACAGCCGATATTCCTCCTCTCTATTGTCCTGTCAGTTTGAACAAGGAAACTGTTATTTCCTGTGATCTGAAGAGACTCGGATGAGCATTGCACATTTCTATCAGAGAGAGAGCAGCTGTACTGCTCAGCTGCTTGGCCTGGGAGCATAACTCACAGGGTGTCCAAACGAGCGCCTATCTCTACGCTATTCAGAGACGCTGATAGTATGTCTGAACACTAGGCTACTAGTACACTGCTTCTGCACATGATTGCATGTTTACTCATGTCTTGAATCATTACGTACTTGTGCTATTTTCCATGTATCCCACACAACACAGTATGATAGTATGCCAGAGGTAAGATTACAGAGGACAGGACTGGCTACGAGGGACACGCCACAGGGCATTCCAATTCCAATATAGCTCAGAGGAAATAGTATAAGAGCATCAATGACACATCGACTCCCCCCAAAAATGCCTCAACCTCAATTCATTGAGGAGTGGGTACTTGAAGAATCCAATCTGTGTGTGTGTGTGCTTTTTCAGCTTCACTCTCTCTCTCTCTCTGACACATCTCATCCCCTCCTCAATACCCCCCCTCCCCCCTGGGTGAGTTGGACAATAGACAAAGTTGCACTTTTTTCGACACCCCTCAAGCTGTACCTGTGTAGTGCCCATCTGTGTGATGTCTATCTGTGTGTGACTGTCTGGTAGACCTGGCTGGAAGGCTACAGCGTCTCGGTCCGTTCAACATATGCCTGCCTGAGCCCCCCAGGCTGCTCCCAGTGGGTAGTGGATTAACAAGCTGCCTGGAAGCTGCCTGTCATCCTGTGACAAGTGTCTACCTCCAACAGCTACGGCCCACTCTGCTCTGCTCTGTTCTGCCTCAGGAATACTGATGAGGGCTATCTGTATGTACGGGTCTGTATGAGGGCGAGATGGAGGGATAGGAATGGAGGGAGGAGGGTAGGTGGTGAATGGTGGGCTCGGCGTGTGATGGAGCATGAGTGACTGTCTCTCTGTGCCTCCATAATTAACCCTGACGTGCTGTACCAAGGCAGAGCTATAATATAATATCCTAATATCCTAACCTACTTTCCCCCCTTTTTCTCCCCAATTGGTAGTTACAGTCTTGTCCCAACGCTGCAACTCCCTTTCGGACTCGGGTCAGGTGAAGGTCGAGAGCCACGCGTCTTCCGAAACACGACCCTGCCAAGCCGCACTGCTTCTTGACACACTGCTCGCTTAACCCGGAAGCCAGCCGCACCAATGTGTCGGAGGGAACGCCAAACGGGCAACCGTGGTCAGCTTGCAGGCGCCCGGCCCGCCACCAGGAGTTGCTAGAGTGCGATGGGACAAGGACATCCCGGCCGGCCAAACCTTCCCCTTACCTGAACGATGCTGGGACAATTGTGTGCTGCCTCATGGATCTCCCGGTCACGGCTGGCTGTGACACAGCCCGGGATCGAACCCGGGTCTGTAGTGACTCCTCAAGAACTGTGATGCAGTACCTTAGACCGCTGCACCACTCGGGAGACCTCCGTTCTAGGGATTCTATTTCTATGGTAGCTACTTTACCTCACCTTAGTCCAATGCCCTTCAGTCAGAGTCATACCAGAACGTCCCTACCCCAGGATGGCTGCACATACTGCAGAGATCGTGACCTCCATTTTCTGGTTGGCATTCCTAGTTTCTACCCAATCTAATTATAGCTTGACTTTGTCAATGGCTGCACATGCTGAGCCAAGAGGAGTTTTAGTTAGTTGGAAAAGGCAATGTGCCAGCTGTACTGTATTCTTCCAAGACAAATATATTTAGACTGGAACATGTTTGTATGGGTTTAATTACCCAATGTGTTCAATTTATAGATGTGGCTTTTATATGAACAACAACATACATTTATACCCTCAATAATTTCCCATATCAAATTGGTTGTTGACAAACAATTATAGCTTTATATTACAGTAACTTTTCCTGTTTAAATACTATACAGTGGGGCAAAAAAGTATTTAGTCAGCCACCAATTGTGCAAATTGTGCAAGAGAGGCCTGTAATTTTCATCATTGGTACACTTCAACTATGACAGACAAAATGAGAAAATAAAATCCAGAAAATCACATTGTAGGATTTTAAATGAATTTATTTGCAAATTATGGTGGAAAATAAGTATTTGGTCACCTACAAACAAGCAAGATTTCTGTCTCTCACAGACCTGTAACTTCTTCTTTAAGAGGCTCCTCTGTCCTCCACTCATTACCTGTATTAATGGCACCTGTTTGAACTTGATATCAGTATAAAAGACACCTGTCCACAACCTCAAACAGTCACACTCCAAACTCCACTATGGCCAAGACCAAATAGCTGTCAAAGGACCCCAGAAACAAAATTGTAGACCTGCACCAGGTTGGGAAGACTGAATCTGCAATAGGTAAGCAGCTTGGTTTGAAGAAATCAACTGTGGGAGCAATTATTAGGAAGTGGAAGACATACAAGACCACTGATAATCTCCCTCGATCTGGGGCTCCACGCAAGATCTCACCCCGTGGGGTCAAAATTATCACAAGAACGGTGAGCAAAAGTCCCAGAACCACACGGGGGGACCTAGTGAATGACCTGCAGAGAGCTGGGACAAAAGTAACAAAGCCTACCATCAGTAACACACTACGCCGCCAGGGACTCAAATCCTGCAGTGCCAGACGTGTCCCCCTGCTTAAGCCAGTACATGTCCAGGCCCGTCTGAAGTTTGCTAGAGAGCATTTGGATGATCCAGAAGAAGATTGGGAGAATGTCATATGGTCAGATGAAACCAAAATATAACTTTTTGGTAAAAACTCAACTCGTCGTGTTTGGAGGACAAAGAATGCTGAGTTGCATCCAAAGAACACCATACCTACTGTGAAGCATGGGGGTGGAAACATCATGCTTTGGGGCTGTTTTTCTGCAAAGGGACCAGGACGACTGATCCGTGTAAAGGAAAGAATGAATGGGGCCATGTATCGTGAGATTTTGAGTGAAAACCTCCTTCCATCAGCAAGGGCATTGAAGATGAAATGTGGCTGGGTCTTTCAGCATGACAATGATCCCAAACACACCACCCGGGCAACGAAGGAGTGGCTTCGTAAGAAGCATTTCAAGGTCCTGGAGTGGCCTAGCCAGTCTCCAGATCTCAACCCCATAGAAAATCTTTGGAGGCAGTTGAAAGTCTGTGTTGCCCAGCAACAGCCCCAAAACATCACTGCTCTAGAGGAGATCTGCATGGAGGAATGGGCCAAAATACCAGCAACAGTGTGTGAAAATCTTGTGAAGACTTACAGAAAACATTTTACCTCTGTCATTGCCAACAAAGGGCATATAACAAAGTATTGAGATAAACTTTTGTTATTGACCAAATACTTATTTTACACCATAATTTGCAAATAAATTCCTACAATGTGATTTTCTGTATTTTTTTTTTTTACAGGCCTCTCTCATCTTTTTAAGTGGGAGAACTTGCACAATTGGTGGCTAACTAAATACTTTTTTGCCTCACTGTATGTGTTGCTATACAGGGAAAAAGGCTTTCTGTAAAGCCTATTGTTATTAGAGTCAAGCAGCCCTAATGGTAATGTCTTGTCTGGATGGGTACAGTGAAGCCTTCCCATTTAGAAGATAAGGAGCAGTCATGTTCCTGCAAACTTTGACTGTCACTTATGAGAACGAGCTACTGACCCAGACTCCTCTCGAAGTTCTCTCTCTCTGTCTTTGTATCTCTTTCTTTCTGTCTCTCTCCCCTTCTGTCTGAGTCTCTGTATCTCTCTGTGTCTCTCTGTCTTTCTCCAAGTCCCTCTGTGTCCCTGTCTCTTCGAGTCTCTCTCCAAGTCTCTCTGTGTCTCTGTCTCTCTGTGTCGCTCTCTCTCTGTCTCTCTGTGTCTCTCGCTGTCTCTCTGTCTTTCTCTGTGTCTCTGTCTCTCTCTCCAAGTCTCTCTCTGTCTGTCCGTGTCTCTCTCCAAGTCTGTGTCTCTCTGTCACTGTCTCTCTGTCTCTCTCTGTCTCTCTGTATCTCTCTCAAGTCTCTCTCTGTCTCTCTGTCTGTCCGTGTCTCGCTGTCTCTCTCTCCAAGTCTCTCTCTGTCTCTCTGTCTCTCTCTCCCTCTCTGTCTCTCTCTCCAAGTCTCTCTCTGTCTCTCTGTCTCTCTCCAAGTCTCTCTCTGTCTCTTTCTCTCTCTCCAAGTCTCTCTCTGTCTGTCCGTGTCTCTCTCCAAGTCTGTGTATCTCTCTCTCTGTCTCTCTGTCACTGTCTCTCTGTCTCTCTCTGTCTCTCTGTATCTCTCTCCAAGTCTCTCTTTGTCTCTCTGTCTCTCTCTCCCTCTCTGTCTCTCTCCCCAAGTATCTCTCTCTCTCTGTCTCTCTCTCCAAGTATCTCTCTCTCTCTGTCTCTCTCTCCAAGTCTCTCTCTGTCTCTGTCTCTCTCTCCAAGTCTCTCTCTGTCTCTCTCTCCAAGTCTCTCTCTGTCTCTCTCTCCAAGTCTCTCTCTGTCTCTCTCTCCAAGTCTCTCTCTGTCTGTCCGTGTCTCTCTCTCCAAGTCTCTCTCTGTCTCTCTCTCCAAGTCTCTCTCTGTCTCTCTCTACAAGTCTCTCTCTGTCTCTCTGTCTGTCCGTGTCTCTCTCCAAGTCTCTCTCTGTCTGTCCGTGTCTCTCTCTGTCTCTCTGTCTCTCTCTCCAAGTCTCTCTCTGTCTCTCTCTCCAAGTCTCTCTCTGTCTCTCTGTCTGTCCGTGTCTTTCTCCAAGTCTCTCTCTGTCTCTCACTGTCTCACACTCCCCAACTTATATCAACATCATCACTCACGTCACACACTCACATTTCCATCTCTTCCTCCTGTCACTCATCCTCTTCCTCTCCCTCCTCCTCCTCTCCTTCCTTCCCTGCTCCACTCCTCTCTCATTTGACTTCTCTGCTCCACTTTTCACATTCCATTAGAATCTCTCAGCTACAGAATTTTACCACAATGGACATAACGTTCAATGTTATCTTCAGCTGAATTCTTATAAAGCAACGATAGCAGCAGTAGACATTGTAGCATCCTTGTAACACAGGACCTTAAAGTTTATGGTTTGGTCCAAGTGGTTTGGTCCAAATGTTGTTTCCATGTGTTCCAACCATGTCTTCTATCCAAGTGTTCTATCATAGTGTTCTAGCCATGTGTTCCAACCATGTGTTCTATCCAAGTGTTCTATCATAGTGTTCTAACCATGTGTTCCAACCATGTGTTCTATCCAAGTGTTCTATCATAGTGTTCTAACCAGTGTTCTATCCAAGTGTTCTATCATAGTGTTCTAACCAGTGTTCTATCCAAGTGTTCTATCATAGTGTTCCAACCAGTGTTCTATCCAAGTGTTCTATCATAGTGTTCTATCCAAGTGTTCTATCATAGTGTTCTAACCAGTGTTCTATCCAAGTGTTCTATCATAGTGTTCCAACCAGTGTTCTATCCAAGTGTTCTATCATAGTGTTCTAACCAGTGTTCTATCCAAGTGTTCTATCATAGTGTTCTATCCAAGTGTTCTATCATAGCGTTCTAACCTGTGTTCTATCCAAGTGTTCTATCATAGTGTTCTAACCAGTGTTCTATCCAAGTGTTCTATCATAGTGTTCCAACCAGTGTTCTATCCAAGTGTTCTATCATAGTGTTCTATCCAAGTGTTCTATCATAGTGTTCTAACCAGTGTTCTATCCAAGTGTTCTATCATAGTGTTCCAACCAGTGTTCTATCCAAGTGTTCTATCATAGTGTTCTAACCAGTGTTCTATCCAAGTGTTCTATCATAGTGTTCTATCCAAGTGTTCTATCATAGCGTTCTAACCTGTGTTCTATCCAAGTGTTCTATCATAGTGTTCTAACCAGTGTTCTATCCAAGTGTTCTATCATAGTGTTCTAACCAGTGTTCTTAACAAATGTTCTATCATAAGTTCTAACAAGTGTTCTATCCAGGTGTTCTATCCAAGTGTTCTAACCAGTGTTCTATCCAAGTGTTCTTAACAAGTGTTCACTCTTTCTGTCTTTTGTTCCTGGCAGGTCTGAAGCAAAGACAGCTGGGATATGAGGAGGTAAGATACCCTATGTTATTGTCTGTGACTGAAACACTTACGAAATACTATTTTTAAGGGTCAGATTCGACTATGTATCACAAGAATTTTAGACAGTTAGACGTACTTTGTTGTTCCCTCTCTCTGGTTCTTTCTGGCGTCCTCCGTCCCTCCTGGGGAGAGAGAAGATATAGAATAGTCAACACTGCCCCCTGCTGAGAAGAGTGGGTGGAGGAGATGGGGGGAGGGAGGGAGGGGCTGTAGATACACACACACACACTCCACCACCACCACCACTCAGCATTGCTCCCGCTGTCGCGTTGAAGTTGGAGAGGCATTTCATTTCAAGGGCCATTAAGTCCTGTCTCCTCCCCATAGCGGAAAGAGCACAGTCAGATTCGACATTCTACTTCTCTGAAAAGAAAGCGAGACAAAAATAGCCTTGTCTCCCCTCTGAGCTCTACATCCTAGCCTGCCCTGCCCTGTCCTCGACTACTAAAACAGTAATTACACTCTTTATGGAGCTAATTCCCATTTGAAGCTGCTCTACATGGACCACTCAGCACTCACAGAAAGCATCATTATGTGGTGGTACTAACTGCCCTGTGTCCTCCAAAACCTGCCCAGAAATGTTATGTATGCAGTTAAGAAAATGTTTTCAGGGGATGGAAAATGGGGGAAATAGACCACATACAGTAAAAGCTGCTCGTGGTTCAGATTGGCAGGTTATGGCAGCTCTGTGGGAGACTGTTTTCACCCGCTGGTCTCTCCCCTCACACGCAGTCCCTCTCAGTCCTCACACCTCGCCCTCGTACAGGCTGGGAATGGGTCTGGAGCTAGATTGTGTTAGGCCTCAAACTGTGTTTTCGGGCACGCCAAGACTTTCTGGAGGGGTGGATGAGCAATGAGCGATGGCGGTTGAGGGATAATGGAGGAATTCTATCAATCACTCACTGTATTGTATTCGGAATGCCCCATGCAAATATTTGGAATTCCATTCAAATAAATACCAGAGAAGAAGACAGGAGAGAAGGCTCCGGTGGTGTGTAGAGGAAATGAGACAGAACCCCTTCCCCCCTCCACCAACCCCTAAATGGAACAGAAATAGAATGTTCATTCGTATAAAACACTCAAATTAGATTTCCCTCCATGAGTTCCTCTCTGTCCCCTTCCCTTTGCGTCTCTCTTCACACACACACACACACGCACTCCGAGACACACTTGTCGTCTCTTCTTCAGCTTGTGCTGACTTGAATGTACACTCTTGTTCAAATTAGGTCGAGTTACCATGGTGTTTGCGTTTATCTGCTACTGGGATAGGGAGAGGGTCATGGGACTGTACTCCTGGAGCCAGACTCATGCTTGTCATATGAGATTCAGGGCCAACCCACCGCACCGAAAACAGGAAAGAAAGAGAGACCGAGAGAGGGAAGGAGTGTGAGGAGAGATGAAAGTGCCTAGAAAGTGAGAGAGGAGGGAGAGGAAGATTAGAAGATTTGAGATGGGTGGTCAGGGCCACAGCTACTCTGTGTGCCCGGAGTTGCTGCTGGTGCTGTTTTGTGGTCGAAGAAGATGGAGAAAGAGGGGAGAAAGAGGAGAAGGAGGGGGAGGGAGGATGAGCAAGAGGAGGAGGGAATGGAGGAGCCCCCATCTCCCCAGAGCAGGAGTGTCACGTCCTTACTGTCTGCTGAGGTAGCAGTGAGCATGTGTGTGTGTGTGTGTGTGTGTGTGTGTGTGTGTGTGTGTGTGTGTGTGTGTGTGTGTGTGTGTCTGCGTGTGTGTGTCTGATTCTGCAGGCTTTGTTAAGGTGACGGCTGGTGCTACTGTGTTATTACTGTCAGTGTCCTTGGATTATCACACCAACACTGAGTGTCACATGATGTCAATGTTGTCGTGACTTTAAGGATCTCTCTCTGGCTGTCAGTGTGCCCTGTGCACACACCAATTAAGTTCAATGAAATGCTCCTGATGGGGAATTCTCTCTCGGGGAAAACGCTCCTACCTCTGCATTGACAGTAACCTTTTCTCTCGGGGAAAACGCTCCTACCTCTGCATTGACAGTAACCTTTTCTCTCAGGGAATTCCCCTTTGTTTTTATGCCAAAGTTGTAAACCAAGCTGGTGGGTAATGTATTCTAGCTGACTAGCTGCAAGATGGCCAGTTACGATAATAGAGGTGTCATCACAACAGCGGGCTGCCTGTCTCTCTTGGCCTTTTCTCCGCCCACGCCTGTCCACAACATTCAGAGAATCCACAAAACACATTCTGCCGTGTCTAACGAATGTATTTGAGGAAAAAGGTGCCGTCGACAGGAACAGGGGAAAGCAATTCAATTGAGTAGCGTAGCGGTGTTGAGGGGATGGATAGTGTTCCCGTGGGACATCACAGGCCTCTGTATCAGCACAGCTCACATTGAAACGTCCTGTACTCTACTGTGACTTTTACACTGAGTACACCAAACATTAAGAACCCCCTCTCTTTACCCTCAGAACAGCCTCGATTCGTCGGGGCATGAGTTCCACAAGGTGTCAGAAGTGTCACACAGGGATGCTGGCCCATGTTGACTCCAGTGCATCCCACAGTTGTGTCAAGTTGGCTGGATGTCCTTTTGGTGGTGGACCATTTTTGATACACAGGGGAACCTGCAGTTCTCGACACTGCGCCTGGCACCTACTACCATATCCCCGTTCAAAGGCACTTAAATATTTTGTCTTGCCGATTCATACTCTGACTGGCACACATACACAATCCTTGTCTCAATTGTGTCACGGCTTAAAAATCCTTCTTTAACCTGTCTCCTCCATTTCTGTCTACACTGACATCAACAAGGGATCATAGCTTTCACCTGGATTCACCTGGTCAGTCTATGTCATGGAAAGAGCAGGTGTTCTTAATGTTTTGTATACCCAGCATCCTCTGTGTCTTTCATGTTGTTAGCCACAGTTTGATGGGGAGGCTGAGAAACTTTTCAACCCATAACAGTCTCCTCATATTGCCTCTTGTGTCTGTCCTTCTGTGTCTATCCATCTCTCTCTCTCTCTCTCTCTCTCTCTCTCTCTCTCTCTCTCTCTCTCTCTCTCTCTCTCTCTCTCTCTCTCTCTCTCTCTCTCTCTCTCTCTCTCCTGCCATGTGTTTATTTGCATCCACCACTCTCTCTCTCTCTCTCCTGTCTCCCTCTATTCTCTCTCCTTCACCTGGCCAGTTGGATGAGACAGACCCATCCTACTCCAAGCCCCGGCCTCACTGGTTCCACACGCTGCAGGTCCGCAGGCTGGCGGTCCAGAGAGGACGCAGCAACAGTGACCCTATGGGAGGGAAAAGTTTTGATCAGGACTTCCAATGGGTGAGCACTGGGAAGTTTAGCCTGATCCCAGAATCTGTTATCAAATCAAATGTTATTGGTCACATACACATGGTTAGCAGATGTTATTGCGAGTGTAGCGAAAAGCTTGTGCTTCTAGTTCCGACAGTGCAGCAATATCAACAAGTAATCTAACAATTCCACAACTACCCAATACACACAAATCTAAGTAAAGGGATGAAATAAGAATATGTACTTATAAATATATGGATGAGCAATGACCGAGTGACATAGGCAAGATGCAATAGATGGTATAAAATACAGTATATACATTTGAGATGAGTAATGCAAGATATGTAAACATCATTAT
Organism: Oncorhynchus kisutch; assembly: GCF_002021735.2. Lineage (NCBI taxonomy): Eukaryota > Metazoa > Chordata > Actinopteri > Salmoniformes > Salmonidae > Oncorhynchus > Oncorhynchus kisutch. The sequence continues at coordinate 40,958,715 of NC_034189.2, forward strand.
TACAGTGACATGAATAATGTGACTAGTGATCCATTTGTTAGAGTGGCCAATGATTTCAAGTCTGTATGTAGGCAGCAGCCTCTCTGTGTTATTGACGGCTGTTTAACAGTCTGATGGCCAAGAGGTAGAAGCAATTTTTCAGTCACTCGGTCCCAGCTTTGATGCACCTGTATGATTTACTATGGTTTGTGACAATGACTTTAGGATTTGGCAAGATAGTACAAACAGATCTGGGATCAGGCTTGGCTTGGGCACCTGGTTATATCTGTAATGTACCTGCAGTTACCGCACTCTGTCAATATGAAGATGTACTGTAAATGTTTGAGGTCGGCACCTTACCCCACCTAACACACGCGTGTCCCTCCTCACAGAAAACAGGCCTACAGTTTGGCACAGCCAACTCCTACCTGAACCTGGAGAAGATAGGGGAGGGGACATACGCTACAGTCTACAAGGGAATCAGCCGGTCAGTATCAATCAATCAATCAGTTGTCATCAAGTGCTTATGCAGTAAGCCGAACCTTGACCCCGAAGAGCAAGCGGAATCTGAAGTCAGTACAGGTGCTATAAGCTGTAAGACATTACCACAACTCAACACTGATCAACAGCTCAATAATTACGTCACCCACCCTGACAACGTCCAATAGGTCAGTGTTTGTTTGACGAAGGACAAGGTTGTTTTTTTGTGAGGGTCTATTGGACGGTTCTACGCTAACGAGCAAAGAGCATATAAAGCCTCTCACAGTGGTTTCACTTCATACGGTCAAACAGCACACAGTCGAGGCTGCCAGAGGTCACGTCACAGATAGAACAGGTATTTCACCGGATGTTTAAATGCGAAGCATCCGCTTGGCTTTTCCACCCACTACCAAATATGGTAGTGAGAGGAAGCCCAGTGGCCGGCAGTGGGAGAAGATGGAACGAGATGGATTTTGGCCGACAATTAAACGATTGATCTCAATACAGTTTATGGTTCCCAAAAGTATAATCTGTTACGAATAGAGTGAGACTAAGTTTTGTAGACTTTACCCTTGTTTAGAAGGCAAATGTAGTTATTTAGTTATTGCACACACACACTTCACAGAGTAGGCTTTCCCTAACGGAAATATGCAAATGTGTGCTAGAACGTGACAATAGGATCTCGCAAGCTTGTATTTGGCTCTGTCCACCCATTTGAAACGACAGGCTGTGTGTCTGTCTTGCTTCAGTTATACAAATCGTTGGTGACGTTATGCTAGTGTTCAGGACAAAGAGCTTTATTAACTCATCAAGTCAGACTCCAGAAGACCAGGCAGAGAGCTTTATTAACTCATCAAGTCAGGCTTCAGAAGACCAGACAGAGAGCTTTATTAACTCATCAAGTCAGACTCCAGAAGACCAGACAGAGAGCTTTATTAACTCATCAAGTCAGACTCCAGAAGACCAGGCAGAGAGCTTTATTAACACATCAAGTCAGACTCCAGAAGACCAGACAGAGAGCTTTATTAACTCATCAAGTCAGGCTTCAGAAGACCAGACAGAGAGCTTTATTAACTCATCAAGTCAGGCTTCAGAAGAGCAGGCAGAGAGCTTTATTAACTCATCAAGTCAGACTCCAGAAGACCAGACAGAGAGCTTTATTAACTCATCAAGTCAGACTCCAGAAGACCAGGCAGAGAGCTTTATTAACACATCAAGTCAGACTCCAGAAGACCAGGCAGAGAGCTTTATTAACTCATCAAGTCAGGCTTCAGAAGACCAGACAGAGAGCTTTATTAACTCATCAAGTCAGGCTTCAGAAGACCAGGCAGAGAGCTTTATTAACTCATCAAGTCAGACTCCAGAAGACCAGGCAGAGAGCTTTATTAACACATCAAGTCAGACTCCAGAAGACCAGACAGAGAGCTTTATTAACTCATCAAGTCAGGCTTCAGAAGAGCAGGCAGAGAGCTTTATTAACTCATCAAGTCAGACTCCAGAAGACCAGACAGAGAGCTTTATTAACTCATCAAGTCAGACTCCAGAAGAGCAGGCAGAGAGCTTTATTAACACATCAAGTCAGACTCCAGAAGACCAGGCAGAGAGCTTTATTAACTCATCAAGTCAGGCTTCAGAAGACCAGACAGAGAGCTTTATTAACTCATCAAGTCAGACTCCAGAAGACCAGGCAGAGAGCTTTATTAACACATCAAGTCAGACTCCAGAAGACCAGGCAGAGAGCTTTATTAACTCATCAAGTCAGGCTTCAGAAGACCAGACAGAGAGCTTTATTAACTCATCAAGTCAGGCTTCAGAAGAGCAGGCAGAGAGCTTTATTAACTCATGAAGTCAGACTCCAGAAGACCAGACAGAGAGCTTTATTAACTCATCAAGTCAGACTCCAGAAGACCAGGCAGAGAGCTTTATTAACTCATCAAGTCAGGCTTCAGAAGAGCAGGCAGAGAGCTTTATTAACTCATCAAGTCAGACTCCAGAAGACCAGGCAGAGAGCTTTATTAACTCATCAAGTCAGACTTCAGAAGACCAGACAGAGAGCTTTATTAACTCATCAAGTCAGACTCCAGAAGACCAGGCAGAGAGCTTTATTAACTCATCAAGTCAGACTTCAGAAGACCAGACAGAGAGCTTTATTAACTCATCAAGTCAGACTTCAGAAGAGCAGGCAGAGAGCTGCCAAAAGCCACAGCTGCACTAAGATAAGAGTTTTTTCGGTCAGGTAGGGGATGTGATTTGATTGGTTGGCAGCAATGCAGAAATGGAGGGCGAGGTTCGATTGTGTTTTTCTTGACATTTAATGAGGTCCTGAATTGTATCTCTCCGTTATAAATTATAATAGATTAATAGATTTGCCTGTATCCTCTCTTACCATAACTGAGCCGTGGGATGTTCACCTTCTCTGTTACTCTCCTCTACTCTGCCCTCAGGATAAACGGGCACCTGGTGGCCTTGAAGGTGATCCGTATGAAGACGGAAGAAGGCGTACCATTCACTGCCATCCGAGAGGGTGAGAGCTTTTCCAGGAGGCACATGCTGTACATGCGAAACAGGATTGATACTTCGACGTCTCAGAGCACAGGAAATGAACTGAAGTCAAGTCATGTTAGCTTTAGCATGTTAAGGAGAATTGCAGGTGCTTTTCGAATTCCATTTCCACTGTGAGCAAAGTGAATCAGTATTCACTCTGTGTCTCTGTCCAGCCTCCCTCCTGAAAGGCCTGAAACACGCCAACATTGTCCTGCTCCATGACATCATCCACACCAAAGAGGCACTCACATTTGTCTTTGAGTACGTACAAACAGACTTGGCTGAGTATATGACGCAGCACCCAGGGGGCCTGCATTCCTACAATGTCAGGGTAAGTTCAATATTTTGATCAACAGAACCTCAACAAATACCATACCTTTTCCCTCTCACCCGAAAATCTGTCCTCTGCTCTTTCAGTTGTTTTAATTGTTCACCATTGACCATACTCTTCCTGCATGTCTGTCTGTCTGTGTGTCCATCAGATCTTCATGTTCCAGCTGCTGCGGGGTCTGTCCTACATCCACGGTCGGAGGATCCTGCATCGTGACCTCAAACCCCAGAACCTGCTCATCAGCTACCTGGGGGAGCTCAAACTGGCCGACTTCGGTAAACCAAACCCTAGTTTCATGTCCACATTCTGGTTCAACCCTAACCTCAACCCTAATCCTAGTTTCATGTCCACACCCCGACTCAACACTAACCCTCAACCACAACCCTAACCCAAGCTTCGTATCCACATCCCGGTTCAAACCTAACCCTAGACTCAACCACAACCCTAACCCTAGCTTCATATCCACATCCCGGTTCAAAACAAACCTTAGCCTCAACCACAACCCTAACCCTAGCTTCATATCCACATCCCGGTTCAAACCAAACCTTAGCCTCAACCACAACCCTAACCCTAGCTTCGTATCCACATCCCGGTTCAATCCTAACCCAAGCCAACCCCTCCACAGCCTCTTAAGTTCTGGCTTGTTCATTGTCTATGCTCTGTAGAAGCCTGTGGTATAACTCTCTCTTTATAGTGTGCTATTTGGTCATGTATACAGGTGGTATTATAACTTCATCTTACAACTTCTATCTCAAGGCCATCAGACTGCTAAACAGCAAAATCACTAACTCAGAGAGGCTGCTGCCTACATTGAGACCCAGTCACTGGCCACTTTAATAAATGGATCACTAGTCACTTTATACAATGCCACTCTAAATAATGCCACTTTAATAAGGTTTACATATGTTACATTACAGATATCATATGTACAGTTGAGGTTTACATACACTTGGAGTCATTAAAACTTGTTTTTTAACCACTCCACAAATTTCTTGTTAACCAACTATAGTTTTGGCAAGTCAGTTTGGACATCTACTTTGTGCATGACACAAGTCATTTTTCCAACAATTGTTTACAGACAGATTATTTCACTTATAATTCCCTGTATCACAATTCCAGTTGGTCAGAAGTTTACATACACTAAGTTGACTGTGCCTTTAAACAGCTTGGAAAATTCCAGAAAATGATGTCCTGGCTTTAGAAGCTTCTGATTGACTTAATTTGAGTCAATTGGAGGTGTACCTGTGGATGTATTTCAAGGTCTACATTCAAACTCAGTGCCTTTGCTTGACATCATGGGAAAATCAAAAGAAATCAGCCAAGACCTCAGAAAACAAATTGTTAACCTCCACAGGTCTGGTTCATCCATGGGAGCAATTTCCAAACGCCTGAAGGTACCACGTTCATCTGTACAAACAATAGTACGCAAGTATAAACACCATGGGACCACGCGGCCATCATACCGCTCAGGAAGGAGTTCCGTCTCCTAGAGATTAACGTACTTTGGTGCAAAATGTGCAAATCAATCCCAGAAAAAAGCAAAGGACCTTGTGAAGATGCTGGCGGAAACAGGTACAAAAGTATCTATATCCACAGTAAAACGAGTCCTATATCGACATAACCTGAAAGGCCGCTCAGCAAGGAAGAAGCCACTGCTCCAAATCGCCATAAAAAAGCCAGACTACGGTTTGCAACTGCACATGGGGACAAAGATTGTACTTTTTGGAGAAATGTCCTCTGGTCTGATGAAACAAAAATAGAACTGTTTGGCCATAATAGTCATCGTTATGTTTGGAGGAAAAAGCGGGATGCTTGCAAGCCGAAGAACACCATCCCAACCGTGAAGCACGGGGGTGGCAGCATCATGTTGTGGGGGTGCTTTGCTGCAGGAGGGACTGGTGCACTTCACAAAATATATGCCACCATGAGGAAAGGAAAGTCTGTGGATATATTGAAGCAACATCTCAAAACATCAGTCAGTTAGTTGAAGCTTGGTCACAAATGGGTCTTCCAAATGGACAATTACCCCAAGCATACTTCCAAAGTTGTGGCAAAATGGCTTAAGTACAACAAAGTCAAGGTATTGGAGTGGCCATCACAAAGCCTTGACCTCAATTTGACCTCAAATTTGTGGGCAGAACTGAAAAAGCATGTGCAAGCAAGGAGGCCTACAAACCTGACTCAGTTACACCAGCTCTGTCAGGAGGAATGGTCCAAAAGTCACCCAACTTATTGTGGGAAGCTTGTGGAAGGCTACGCAAAACATTTGACCCAAGTTAAACAATTTAAAGGCAATGCTACCAAATACTATTTGAATGTATTTAAACTCCTGACCCACTGGGAATGTGGTGAAAGAAATAAAGCTGAATAAATAATTCTCTGCTATTATTCTGACATTTCACATTCTTAAAATAAAGTGGTGATCCTAACTGCAAACTTCCGACTTCGACTGTTTATACTGTGTTTTATACCATCTACTGCACCTTGCCTATGCCGCTCAGCCATCGCTCATCCATATACTTACATGTACATATTCTCATTCACCCCTTTGGATTTGTGTGTATTAGATAGTTGTTGGGGAATTGTTAGATTACTTGTTAGATATTACTGCACTGTCGGAACTAGAAGCACAAGCATTTCGCTACACTCACATTAACATCTGCTAGCCATGTGTATGTGACAAATACAATTTGATGTGATATGTGTGTTATATGTGGTATTGTATTCATGTTATAACTATATGGTTCCGTCTGTATCCACTAGGGCTGGCCCGGTCCAAGTCCATCCCGTGCCAGACCTATTCGTCTGAGGTGGTGACTCTGTGGTACCGACCTCCTGATGTCCTCCTGGGTTCCACTGATTACTCCACTGCTCTGGACATCTGGTGAGTGGACTGGACATATTTGGACATACAATATCCCATATTTGTACAGGGTCTGAACATCCTCCATAAACAACCACCCTACAGGCAAGGTTGCAATAACGTCATTTCAATCAGCTTTTTTCCACTCGACAGCCAGATCTGAACCCACCAGCATTGAACCAGATCAACACCAGAATACCACTGGACCGTGCCCATACTGTTCTAGAGACTGCATAACTACTTAGACCACTGTATCATGGCTCTTTCAAGACAACTGGGAACTCTGGGGGGGGGGGGGGGGGGGGGGGGGACTAGGTCAAATCATGACGTCATTTTTCCTAGTCGGAGCTGTTTTTTTTTCAGAGTTCCCAGTTACCTTGAACGCACTGAAGTGGGAGATTTCTTAGTTCTCAGTTGTTTTGAACGCGGCATCAGTGGTGGTTTAAGAGTAGGTGCCACTAGTGTTGCCACCAGTACTCTCCTACAGAGTGAGTTACCTCAGGTTGGCTCAGAGAATGTTGCGTGTTCAGAAGAGTTTAACCTCTTGGCCTTTGTCTAACGATGTTTTGGTGCCATACTGAAAAACAAACGTTTAGAGTTGATCTCCAAAGCAAAATATTATTTCCACCCAGAGTTAAAATAATTTTGTACTAATGAATAGCATAAGCGTTGGTATAAACCATCCTGTGCATTACTGTTAATGATATCTGGGCATGTTTCTATGTGACCTTTCCAAATAGAAAAGATTGGGACCACATGTTGTTTAATGTCTTTGAATACAAAGAGAAATGTACCAAAAGGGTTAGTATTTTAACAGCAATAATCAAATGGGTCGGCCATAACCTAGGTATTTGCTTTCGTGCTGTGTATTTCGAAAGGTTTTCATATTTTTACCAAGGACACGTTTTTGAATTCATCCCCTTTTTCTATGCTATGTTTTGCCCTCTATAAAAACACTGCTTAGGATACAAAACCTACCTTTAGTTTTTACCAAATGAGTTCACTTAATTGTGCCGATTATGAAAAACTGAAGAAAGATGTCCCGTCCTTCTCTGTCTTTTAACTGATTATTAAATGACTCCCTCCAACCTGTGTTGTCTTCCAGGGGAGCTGGATGCATCTTCATTGAGATGCTCCAGGGGACACCAGCCTTTCCAGGGGTGGCAGACATCTTTGAGCAGCTGCAGAACGTATGGACTGTGAGTAGGATCCCTCTTTCACTCTTTTCAATGGTATCATCCTCTCTCCACTCTTTGAAAAAAAAAGTGCTATCTAGATGCGTAACAGGTTTTTTGGCTGTTCCCTTTGGAGAACCATTTTTGGTTCCAGGTAGAACCGTTCTACAGCGGGTTCTTCGTGGAACCACAAAAAGGTTCTACCTGGAACCCAAAAGTGTTTACTTATGGGGACAGACGAAGAACCCCTTTGGAAGCTTTTTTTCTAAGAGAGTAGATCCATAAAAACTCTGGACCCTTTTTGTCTGTCTCCAGGTCATAGGGGTCCCGACTGAGGAGACGTGGCCAGGAGTGAACGAGCTGCCCAACTTCAGACCAGGTCAGAACCTCTTCGTCCCTTTCATCCTCCTCCTCCTCCCTCATGACCATTCCAATAATCCAATCTATGTGCTGCTGATAAAATACAGTCATTCCCATTGGGTCAGAGAAAGGTCAGGGAGGGATTAGTTTGGGATTAGTCTGGGTAATCTACACACTTAATAAAGCTCGACATAAACCACAGCAGACGAGACTCATGGTTTGCTGTGTGGCTCATCCCTAACCACTAGGGGGTAGAAGAAGTCAACGAGATACATTTTTGTTGGGGTTGTATGAGACTGTGGGCCTGTTGGTCTACAGTACTACTTTTGCTTTCCAGACTCTGGCATTTAAGACGGCTGTGGGAAGAGAGTATTTCAGCTCTTTCTAATGCACTGTGGTTTAAGAGAGTTGAGATGCATGGCGTGTGGCCGACAAACACACCTGCGAGAGGAGTCCGTGTGAAGGCTATATGTGGGAGTTAACTCTTTGGTCTGAGAGAGAATGATGTCAGGAACGAGAAAGACCTTCAAATGGACCTCCAGACGGTGTGGTTTTGGACAGAGTTCTACTCCTCTGACTCGCCTATGCTGATCTCTCACTTTCACCTTGTAAACCACGCTCAACGACACCATACCCAGATGTGTGTACTTGTCAGTCTTTTATACTCTTCCATCCAACCCTGAGATTTAAACCTCATGCTGAGTTGAACCTGAGTCAGCCTGTCTTCCCACTCTTCCAGTAATGGGCTACAAAGGGAGTTCGAGGGTGACATGTTTCACAGCTGACTGTGTGTGCGTGTTTAACTATACTATACAAGAATAGTAAACTATACAAGAATAGTAAACAAACAAACATTTGTCCAACTGGGGACATTTTGTTAGTCCCCACAAGTTAAAATGCTATTCCTTTGGGTTTTAGGGTTAAGGTTAGAATTAGTGTTAGGGTCAGGAGCTAGGGTTATGGTGAAGGTTACATTTTGGGGTTAAGATTAGGTTTTGGGATTAAGGTTAGGGTTAGGGGTTAGGGAAAATAGCATTTTGAAGGACTGAATTGTGTGTCTCCACAAGGTTAGTTATACAAGACTGTGTGTGTGTGTGTGTGTGTGTTGCGCTGCAGAAAATATGGGCTACTCTTTGTCTCTTCTAATTCCTCCCCTACAAGACCCATAGGAATTCAAAACCTCAGACTGTTAAAGTCTTAAAGTTCCTCAGCAAACATTAATAAATAAACATAAGATTCATAAATGCTGAATAAATGCATAGATGAATCTCCAAACTACACAGTGGGTCCTGTCTGCGCTGCCCCATGCAGTTCAATAAGGGCTCTGACATTGGTTGGGGGCGACGAGATGCTGAGAGAAGATGGGCTAGTAGAAAGGTCTGGAAGTCAAAAAGAGAGAACGTTCTGTATAAAATATGTGTAAAGCAAACAGAGCGGTGAGGCTGGGAGATGAGAAGATAGACAAGACAGGCAGATGCTTGCGCACACTAAAGTATGTGAGTGGAGCGGAGCGAGGAGCAGAGCGTGCCCAATTTGACTGGAGCATAAGAGCGAGATTTTTAAAGGCTGGAGCCCGCTCCAATTTTGCTCCGGTAGCGCTCACTTCACCAGCTCGGGGCATGCCGGTCCCAGCATGCATTTGTAGTCTGCGTGTGTGCTGCTATAGCCCTTTGCTTTGTCATGGAGTTCCCTAAATATGTTCATAAAGACACTGATAAAACACACAGGTGCTAAATCAAGGTGACGTACAAAGATGAGGATGAAGAGCAAGTGCGATGATTTAGTGTCCACAACTAAAGAATCCTTGTTGAATCTGAAAAGACACATATCCCAAAAGCATGCTATGTGCACCTGCTAAAAGAAAGGAAATATGTGGGTAGATAACTAAGTGTGTCATCGTGGCAAAGCATTTATAAACTTAAACGTTTTGTTCATTTTCGTTCTAATATCTATACAATAATTGATTTCGGCCCAATGGGCCTGGCATATTCCCACGTTCAAGGAGCTTCCGTTTTCATTGAGTAATTTTGCCTAAAAAAACTTTAGGCCTACCTATAGAAAAACAAAACACAACTCAGCGTCTCTGCCCAACCTGTCAAGAAGGGCCAAAAGGGTGTTTAGCATCCACAACTGTTCTGCAAGTGTGGGGAGGATATTAATTGTCTGCTGCTGACCCGCTCTCCAGGCACCATCACTCATGTTTCTGAAAAATGAATTCTTTAAATACTTTCATTTTTTTGTTGAATTTGTATTTCATTCTAAGTAAGTCGCAGCCTATATGCACAATATATAAATTATAATGGTTTAATACAAAGAAATGTGGTTGAAATACTGAGCCCTTTGTGTCCCTACCAGCCTATTGTGTCACACTCACAAATGCTTCACAATGTATTTCTTTGTAGGCTATAGCTTTGGAATAATATAAATAATATAGCCTAAGTAATTCATTTGTGTTCCTTCTTACGCTTCCTGTCTGTCTCCTGACCTATTTACAGTGTTTATATGACATTCTTACATTCACCTTTTCATGTTTATTCTAAATAGTTTTCATTCAAATCCATATGGTTTGGTTTCAAAACTTCAAAACCAATTGGTAGTTCCAGGTAGGCACGAAAATAGATGGGTGTTGGTTAAATTGGGATTTGAATGAATGGAGCGAATTTGGCAGTTTGATTTCCCCTGTGAGCCCAGAGCGGTTTTTAGCTGAGCAGTATGGAAGCACATGGAGCACCTGGAACAGTGTGCAAGCACCAACTCCAGAGATGAGCGGGACTTTCAACCGCTCAACTCCACTCACATGCTCTGGTACACACACACACGCACACACACACGCACGCACGCACACACGCACACACACACACACGCACGCACACACACACACACACACACACACACACACACACACACACACACACACACACACACACACACACACACACACACACACACACACACACACACACACACACACGCACACACACACACACGCATGCATGCACGCACACACAGGCAGGAGGGTGAGCCAGACAGCTTTCTCTGCCCTGTCTGTGTGGGGATGGGGGGCGCAATCTGGGCATGAAGAATGGCTGGACTTAGAACCTCTGTGTCTGACAGGGGGGGGGGGGGGGGGGGGGTGCAGGCGTGAGAGCGAGTGCAGGCGTGTGCACATGCACGTTACTGTGGTGTTTTAGGACACCCATGTTGGTTGTCCTTGCGTGGGCATAACCCTAGGTATCTTCTCCTCTCCCCATCCCCCCTCTCCCCCTCTCTCCCTCCTGGCTAACTCCCTACCTGGCCCCCTGACTGCTGCTGGCACCACTGGGCCTCTCCAGATGTGGGAGCTGAATGGACCAATAGATGAAGGCCCGGGCGGCTTTCAGCAGGGCAGAGCGGGTGGCCAGCACAGAACAGGGAGAGGCCAAGAAGGGAAGAGGGAAAATATTGGGAAAATATTCCTTCAGTGACCTGACTGGCCAGGAGAAAGTGATAACTAGCCTATACTATAGAGAATGCTTGTCTAAAAATGTTTGTTTATGCTCCGTTGCACCCTGCAGGAGAGACTGAGCGTATACATTTTTAAAATCTTTTTTTGAAGTGTTTTTATTTCAAACAAGTTCAATCTCCACAGTTCACTATTAATTCATCATGGAGCATCGGGGCTGTCCAAAGCACCGGCTAATCAACCGTTAAAACACTCTCATTAAAACTCTACGCCAGGGCCCAGAACAGAAACCACAAATTGAGATCAGTAGTGCCAAAGCATGTTTGACTTAGTCTCCCCGCCAGGATACCCTAGCTGTAGCATGAATCATCAAAGAGAACAAGGCTTTACCGTAAGTTTACACAGACATTCTTTGTTGTTGTTGTGTCCTGTGGGCTGACCACCTCCCTGTTCCATCGTGCCTTTGCAGCCATAGTTGCAGGCCAAACATTTCCTAACTAACATGCCCGTGCTGCTCTCCTCTTCCTACAGAGTGGTTTCAACCATGTGAGCCCCAGCAATTCAGGAATGTTTGGAAAAGGTACAGTGAAATCAGTTTGCTCAGTGTTCTGTCAGTACTATGAGTTTGGGAATGTGTTTAACATGTCTTGCAGATCTGTTTAACTCGTGCAGGCTCGTCTAATGAATCTCAGCAACCTGCAAATGTGAACATTTGATACAAATAGTATTCCGTCCCAGCATATAAGTGACTGTAGAGGTAGAGTTTGGACACATGTGTACATAGTGTAAGGTACGGAACTACCCCGTTTTGGACGGCCGTGTGTGTTTGCCCATTCCATTGCCTCCGGCTAGGGGGGGGGGGGGGCAGCAGAGGTGGGCAGTTAGCCCTGTGGTAACAGGAGATTCTTTGTCTGGCCAGGCGTGTCTCCTCCCCTCCTCCCTCCTTCCTCCCCCTTCCTACCATCATGGTGACATCTGACCCAACACAGCTCTGCTCCTGTACCAGCCCACAGGGGGGGCCAGACACACACACACACACACACAGGCACATACACACAAGTGCACACACACACAGTCGGGTTATGGGAGAGAGAGGATGTCTGGAGTAGTCTCTGACTCGCTGTCATAACAAATATGAGACCCACTCAACAGTCTGTAGCACACTAATGCAGTCTTGTCTGAAAAAAATCACTCTGAAATAGGAAAACACATTACTAGGAATATGGATCTAATGGATTTAAATGAGAGACAGTGAGGAAGGGAGAGAGAGAGAGAGAGAGTTTGAGCGAGACTCAGGGGAGTTATGGTGTGATTTTTAATGCAGGTCTTTTCAAGACTGATGAATGGGAGTCGGTCTCTCCCCCGCCCATCTCCTCCCCCCTCTCCCCCACCCATCTCCCCCTCTCTCTCTTGTTCTAGCCATGGATTTAATTAACTAGACCCCCTGTTGGGACCAAACGCTCTTTTCTCCAAATACATGGACACTGTCAGAAAAACACACACAGAAATAGCAGATAATTACATTGTGAAATAAAAGTTGCTTCGGTAGGACAGCGAGGAGGCACACAAAGCAGGGGGGGGGGGTACAGAGCTATGCACGCCAGTAGAGAAAATTTACTTGAATTAATGCAAATGACTAAGAAGTGTGGCTGGGTTGTTGTTATATGTCTAATGGCTGTGGATGTAAAGTCATTTACATAAAGTACGTGTATCTATTGGGGGTTGTCCGTCAGTGTGCGTGTGTGTGTGCGTGTGTGTGTATCTCTTATAGTCAGTCCCCTCTGCTTCCCCCTCAGACTGTCCAAGTTGCCCTATAAGACAGAGGACCTGGCCCAGAAGATTCTGATCACCATCCCACGAGACCGCATCTCGGCCCAGGATGCACTGCAGCACCCCTATTTCAACACGCTACCGCCCCCCATCATGCAGCTACGAGACAGTGAGTGTGTGTGTGTGTCACTCCACATCAGTGAAACACATAACATATCAGTCTATCTATGCAAAATTAATTTGTGTTTTTTTGTCACAGCAATGACAGTCAAGTGATGCATAATGTGGTGTGTGTGTGTGTGTGTGTGTGTGTGTGTGTGTGTGTGTGTGTGTGTGTGTGTGTGTGTGTGTGTGTGTGTGTGTGTGTGTGTGTGTGTGTGTGTGTGTGTGTGTGTGTGTGTGTGTGTGTGTGTAGTATACACATGTGGGAGACTAAGCATGTGTTTGTACGTGTGCGTGCGTATTCATGCGCATATACAGTATTTCCCTCCTCTGACACCCCCCATCAACATTCTCTGTTCCTCCCTGCCGGGGAGAGAGATTGACACTCCGTTGCACTAAACTCCAGTGCAGTTTGTCACTTAAACAGTCTACCCATCCAACGCATGATTAAAGACACGAGCTTCCTACTGTGAGCACAGATGGCTCCTTTGAAGAGATCAGACTGTCTCCACAGCTCTCGGGTGGCTAAATAGATATACATCAGGAAAGTGGATGTATAAGTAAGCAGAGTTGCATTTGAAGTCTCTCTCCACCTGTCTGTCTATCCCGCTGACAGTCTGCCTGGTTCGGTTTGAACATAGATGTGTCTTTCCAGGCCGTAGAAATAATATTCAGTGAACAGAAGAAGAGTACAGGGAGTACTAGGATAGATATTAGTGAAAATGTAGGAATGTATTAGATGGGAATAAAGCCCAATGGGATACAGTGTCTGATATGGTCAAGCAGTAGCCTTCCAGCTGAATGTGTCCTACACACACATGCTGGCAGATGCATGCGCATGCGTACACACACACACACACACACACACACACACACACACAGTCTTGCGCATCTAACCTTGTGGGGACATACAATTCAGTCCCATTCAAAATCCTATTTTCCTTAACCCCTAACCCGTACCCTTACCCTAACCTTAACCCATAAACCTAACCTTAACCATAAACCTAACCCTAGCTCCTAACCCTAACCCAAAACTGAACACATTTGACATCCCACCAACAAAATTTCCCCAGTTGATCAAATTTTTGTTTGTTTACTATCCCCACAAGTATAGTTAAACACACACACTCTGCTCTTTCGAGAATGAGCTATCATTACTGCTACTACTCTGCATGGCATCCCAGACAGGGAGAATAGACAGTAGGGGAGAGACATCAATGAACAGAGCGGAGAAGGAGAATAGGGAGCGAGAGAGAGCAACTGAGAGAAAGAGAGCGAGAGAGAGAGCAACTAAGAAGTGAAAGAGCGTGGAGAGAGAAGGTTCTCTCCAGGAAGAACAAACTTATTTTAATGATGCCAAGGTCTTGGCAAGGCAGAAGGGAGAAGGCCTAGAAACAGACCAGTAGTAATGAGTAGCCCTTCTACTTTCACACAATGTATCACAATATAACTGGAACAGAGGTGAGCAGCATCAAGTGTTGAGAAGAGAAGCCATTGTGGTTGTTAGGGATGGGGCTCTAGCTGGACTGTACACGACCACACCCAACACCAGGTGCCTATGAGAGGCCCCTTTGATCGCGTCCCAGCGAGTAGCCAGTAAGTCTGGAAGGAGGGCGTGGTGGCGTTTTAGGCTCTAAGCTGTCTGAGCTGCCATGATCGGTATCTGTCAGACCAACTGCCCTACAAGGCTTCTCCAGGAGTTAGTGTGGGAGATGTTTATCTTTTGGTTACTGTTAGTGAGCTGGCTGAGGAACTTTTTCACCTGACTTTATAATGATGTGAAGCCGTAAGAGTTGCCTGACTCTCGCTCTCTCTCTCGCTCTCTCTGTATCTGTCTCTCTCTCTACCCCCCCCCCAGCTGTATCAGTCTTCAAGGTCCCCGGAGTGAGGCTGGAGACAGAGGTGAAGGATATCTTCAGTCCCAGTCTAAGGATCAGACCGTCCCAGCTGGTGCCCTTGGCTAAGTGCTGGTGATAATGGACCCCTAACCCACTGGGCTTGACCCCTAACCCCTAGCCCCAGGCCCATAGCCCCAGGCCCCTAACCCCAGGCCCCTAGCCCGGTCCGCAAGGCTAGACCACCATCTGATCAAGATGGAGAGGCATGAGGCGTCTCACACACACACAACACTTAACTACACCACCAGCGTCCTCCACCAACCTCTGCTCTTGACTCCACCCAGCATTCCTCAGTCACAGTTCCCATGTTGTAAGAAGACAGGAGAGAAGAGGGAGGTTTTGAATGGTACCTGGTATATCACATATTAGATGATGTCAGAAGTACTGTATGCACTGTATATACTCTCTATCTGAGACCCGGTGTCTGTTGGTGGCAACGGAAAGCGAGGCAATGTCTACGAGAACTGTCAGGAAGCTCACAACAGCTTAACATCTTCCTCCTGCTGAACCACCTCCTCCTGCGTCCTCCCTCTCCTTCTCCTTCTCCTTCTCAGAGCGTCTCCCTGGACTCACTATGCTCTCTCTGCCTCCTCCTAAATCTACACTGAGATTCAATGATGACTATGGGTTTGTTTTGCAGATGAGTGTTTTATTTTGTACTGCCAAAACATGCATATATTATATACCTCTTATATTAATCAGGTCCTTGTGAACCATGATTGTTCTTTTGCACAGCATGTGGGTGGGTATCCCTGCGACAGAACGACTGTGACGGTTGTTTGTACACTGTACCTTATGTCGTATTGTACCGTGAAACTTCCTCCTCGACACCCCACATAGCGTATTTTTCGGCAATCTTGTGATGTCCACTCTTCACTTGTCCTACACTTGGGTGCAGCTTTGCCTTTAAAATGTGTGTGTGTGTGTGTGTGTGTTTCGTGAGAATGAGTGAAGGAGTGTGTGAGTCAATAAATGTTGCAGTAATGATATGTGTGTTATTTTCTGATGTATACATGTAGAACTGCCTGCAGGTCTACATTATCATATGTCATTTGTTGTCTTCTCAAACACGCTACACTATCTATACAAAAGTACGCGGACACCCCTTCAAATGAGTGGATTTGGCTATTTCAGGTGTCTAAAATCGAGCACAAAGCCATGCAATCTCCAAAAACAAACATTGGCAGCAGAATGGCCTCACTGAAGAGCTCGGTGACTTTCAACGTGGCACTGTCATAGGACGCCACCTTTCCAACAGGTCAGTTAGTCAAATGTCTGCCCTGCTAGAGCTGCCCCGGTCAACTGTAAGTGTTGTTATTGGGAAGTGGAAATGTCTAGGAGCAACAACGGTTCAGCCACGCAGTGGTAAGCCACACAAGCTCACAGAACGGGACCGCAGAGTGCTGAAGCACGTAAAAATCTTCTGTCCTCAGTTGCAAAACTCACTACCGAGTTCCAAACTGCCTCTGGAAGCAACGTCAGCACAATAACTGTTCGTCAGGGGAGCTTCATGAAATGGGTTTCCATGGCCGAGCTGCCACACATAAGCCTAAAATCACCTGCGCAAATGCCAAGCGCCAGCTGGTGTGGTGTAAAGCTCGCCACCATTGGACTCTGGGGCAGTGGAAATGTGTTCTCTGGAGTGATGAGTCACGCAAGCTTCACCATCTGGCAGTCCGATGGACTAATCTGTGTTTGGCGGATGCCAGGAGAACGCTATCTGCCGCAATGCATAGTGGCAACTGTCAAGTTTGGTGGAGGAGGAATAATGGTCTGGGGCTGTTTTTCATGGTTCGGGCCCCTTAGTTTCAATGAAGGGGAATCTTAAAGCTGCAGCATACAATTACATTCTAGGCGATTCTGTGCTTCCAACTTTGTGGCAACAGTTTGGAGAAAGGCCTTTCCTGTTTCAGCATGACAATGTCCCTGTGCTCAAAACGAGGTCCATACAGAAATGGTTTGTTGAGATTGGTGTGGAAGAACTTGACTGGCCTGCACAGAGCCCTGACCTCAACACCATCGAACACCTTTGGGATGAATTGGAATGCCAGCCCTAATCGCCCAGCATCAGTGACCGACCTCACTAATGCTCGCGACTGAATGGAAGCAAGTCCCTGCAGCAATGTTCCAACATCGAGTGGAAAGCCTTCCCAGTAGAGTGGATTTTGGAATGAGATGTTCGTAGAGCAGGTGTCCACGTACTTTTGGCCATGTGGTGTATATTGTTGTAAATGGCTTTTGTCCTTCCTGCCATCCTCCCCTTTTCTCTCATGAACTTAGAAAGACTTCTGTAGCATGGCAACCGTGCTGTTTTGTGAAGTGACTACATTCCTAGGAGGCTCCTCCAGTCGTACCGACTCCGTCCATTATCGTCCCACGGACCATCTCTCCTCGAAGACTGCAAGTCTGGACCTCCTGAAGACTGGCTGCTGCAGGGCCTCAGCAGGTATGTAATCTACCACTACACCATGTTTTAACTCTAGTATACTGTAAAACAAACTGAAGACACAGGACTGGGCACAAGACGGAATGTGTGTGTGCATCTTTGTGTGTGTGAGAGAGATAGAGGGGGGAGAGAAAGGTGTGTGCGTGCGTGCGTCGTGTGTTCGCGTGCGTCGTGTGTGTGTGTGTGTGTGTGCACATCTGTGTGTGTGTGTGAGACATAGAGGGAGGGCAGAGAGAAAGGTGTGCGTGTGTGCGTGTCGGGGGGGGGGGGCTAAATGTTGCGTAACCGTGTAAAATAAGACATGTCCAGGTGATGAATAACTCTGACTTCCTTTTCTGTCATAATCTCATTTCACAACACTATCCCCACTGGCTGGCTCTCATGTACAGTATTAGCTTTCATACTTAATGAATAGACACCAGGTCACCGCAGAGGGAGAGAAGGAGAGCAAGGGGAGAGGAAATTGAGTAGAAATATGGGGCAATGTTATGTTTACTTACAGAGTCTCTGTGAGAAGCAAGAGAGTTCCAGTCTCACATGTCCTGCGTTAACTCCCTAGTCTGAGGGTTAAGGAGTAGGGTGACGTTACCCTTAGGGCCTAGATGCTGATCTTGGGTCCGTTTTGCATTTCCCCCCACTAATGGCTATGGTTAGGACTGGGGGAGGGGGAGCTAATCCTACATCTGTACTTAAGGGACCTTCACCCCCGAGCGAGGGTTTACCCTAAATGAAGTTGTTCTCTTCCATCATCTGAGGGCAGTGTATCTGTTGGCCACTAGGGGACACTGCAAGCTATGCATGTCATCCCCTTGAGACCGCACTGGTACACAGGTGGTTGTTATGCTGAGAGTTTTATCGAGAAGTTCACACACACATACACACACACACACACAGATGGAGAGGGTACATTGTGTTTATTTGAGCAGAAACTTATCCAAATGGAAGTGTTGCTTTGCCAGTTCACAAGGAGGTGTGACAAGCACAGGGGACCGAGGTGCCAAACCCCCGGCTGGGGCACATGACACCTAGCTAGCTTGTCATCACTCTGTGCCATGAAGCCTATACTATTTCTGAGCCAGCTCTCGCTCAGTTTACAGCCAACAATGACAAAATGGTCCTAGAACTACAACAAAGACCGAGAATCGAACAGCCAACCGTGACTGTGAGGTAAGACTCCTATTCAAACAAGCTGTTCTCCAGAATGGGGGGGGGGGGGGGGGGTGTAACATAAACGTTGTCTAACAAACTAATGTGATTTACTATGCTTAGTGAGCCACCACTAACTGACATGTCCCTAACTGATGATTGACAGCTGCTTCCTACATTCAACAGCCCCTAATCCACCTCACACCATCAGCCTCCTTTTGAAGGCCAGACAATGTAATGGGATGCTCCATGCCCACACACCATCTTCCCCCCTGACAAACATCCTATGAGTATTCCTAAGGTGTCCAACCCTTCAACTTCCCTACTCAAACACCTTCACATTTGGCCCGTTTAAGTCGCCCGCTGGCTGAGGTGTCACTAGGCATTGGGGGACCTCCACACTCACACAGTACTAGACTGGATCCAACTAGTCAGGCTAAAGCAATACGAACCCGGATAATTGTAGAGGAAGGGCCTGGGATGGTGAACTTGAACCCTGGCTGCCTCACTCAGTAACAGTTGCTTGCTTAGCACATGTGACTTCCAGGAGTGTGTGTGAACGGTCCTGTGGGCAGCGGTGAGAGGGACCATATGCTCTGGGTCTGGGAGCGGAGGTCTGGTCCCACAGCGTGGTCAAGCCCTCACAGCATCCACACTGACCCCCTCTCCACAGGACCAGACTCCCCCCAGCACCACGACCTTTCCCTCCTCGCCGCCTTGCCAGCTATCAACCACTGGGCTATAGATAAATGGTCTCTCACTGGCTTATGCCCCCCCCCCCCCCCAACCAATCGCTGTCTTGTCTATCTTCTCATTTGCTCTACTGCTTCGTCTTTACACTCACATCTCTTCCATTATCGAAACTCTTTCTCAAGCCAATGAAAATGATGATTGCTATGACAGTATTTGGATGAATGTTTGTATTTTGTGTATTTATCATGCATCAGTTGTAACTGAGTAGTTTAGCTTGTATTACACAAGCTGATCATCTATTTTTTTTCCCAGAAGGAGACATGCCTGTCTTCCATCCCTGCCAGATGTCCATAAAATCACACACAGTGTTACACAACTAGAGGAATAAGTGATTGGGGTGGGGTGGGGTGGGGTGGGGGGGGGCAGAAATGTTTTTAGGAATTCCAGGAGGCCTCCAAATTTGAAATCAGATCTGCAGAGAGACAGAGAGTGCAGTATGAGGGAGGTGGAGAAGCAGGGTGCAGTATGAGATATCCAGGGAGGACAGGAAAGGCAGGAAAGGAAGACTGCAGGAAGACGCTGGAGAAGGCAAGTGTTTTTACAGGCACAGACAAAGGAGATAGAGCGTTTCCTTACAAACACCGTCAGAGAATGTAAGGAAACTAAAGGCAGGAGTCGCTCTTCCATTTTTGCACTCTGTTTCCCTGATGGGAAATCCCATGGGCGCGTCTGAAATTGCACCCTATTCCCTATGTAGTGCACAGATGTTGACCAGAGCCCATAGCGTCAAGAGAAGTGGACTATAGGGTGCCATTTAGAAGACTGATGTCTTATGATAACAATGATGTGCTCATTGCAATATAATAAACCCATTACAAAGCTTACCTTATTGTAAAGTGTTGTCTAACTGAGTTCTGTGTGATAATATTTATGATCCTTTACAGTAATTCATCCTAGCATCTTTAATTTAAGTCAAAAACATTCTCAACCTCCAGATGAGTATGACGGGGGAGTTTGTGTACAATTCTTACAAGATTGTTTGGCTGGTAGCTTATTCTTTAGATGTTTGGAGCTGCTGGTGAACCGTGATGTGCAGGCAAAATCAAACATGACACTGGCCTAGCACACTTGCCAGAGTCTTTAGGGTGTCTATTGCTAGGTTTCCATCCAACTGGCAACAGGTTTTTATGTGGATATTTAAAAAAAATCATCATTAAAACGATGTGCCATTTCAGAGTTTCTTTTAGAAAAAGTTAACGCTGGACAACATGACCGGGAAGATTTTAATTTACCATTTGCTAAATGTAACATCCATATGCATTCAGATCCGACCTGGCGCAGCCTGCGCCACCAATAAACGAGGGATATTGGCCAAATGAGCCACATGTACGTGTCCTTAAAAGATAAAAGGGATGTTGTTAGATTATAGGAGTAAGTCTTCCTCAACTCATGTTCAAATGTCGGTGTCAGTTGGAGCGTCGGGGTGCACTGCCTTCATATCATAGACCTGCAGCAGCGAAAGATTAATAATAGCCACACCACACCAAACCTTCACAGATGTTTCTAAACTTTATTATCCCTGTAAAAAAAACTGTAAAAAAACACCCAACCCTCCACAAAGCAAAAATTAAAAGTTTGACAACCCTCCTTTTAAATTATTTTTTTTAACCTTTATTTAACTAGGACAATGCTGGGCCAATTGTGCGCTGCCCTATGGAACGTCCAATCACGGGCCAGTTGTGATACAGCCTGGAATCGAACTGTAGTGATGCTTCTAAGCACTGAGATGCAGTGCCTTGGACCCCTGCGCCACTTGGGAGCCCCCTTTTGGACCAACCCTCCCCCTGAGTAAATTTAATTCTGTCCCTATCCAATGTCAGCAGGTGTCAAATTGAGTCATTGAATGCACAATGCATACCTCATTATTTTAATCCTATTCAAAACATTATCTCAGAGGAAACAGGCTATTATACGAACAGGGGGCCTCAGTGTTTTGTGATGCACACCTGTAGGGACTGGAGCTCAGGGCCCCTGCATTACATTAGCATGTAAACAGTGCTCTCTTTTGCATGGAGATCCCATGGCCTGATATGGGCTTAATTCAATTGTCTAGGAAAATGTCTATTGTTTTCTCTCTATCCACTTAAGGGATAGCGAGGGGGCAGGGAATGGTGCTAGACACAACTCAAAGTACCTGATTCAAATTTGAGCCAGGGTAAGATATAATTTTGTAAGATCTTAAAAATGATTCCCTTCCTTTCTGGAGACGGATAGAGGAGTTGTAGCTTTGGGGGGGGATGGGGTCACTCATTCACTCTCTCATTCTCTCTCACAGAGCTAGAATGAACGGCCGGGTGGCTGTGGATGGATGTTTGACTGTGTTTGTCATTCACGCTCAGCTTCTACCTCTGTCACAGCAGATGGGAGCCGAAGGGGGAGGAGCACTTTGAGAGGGGGGACCAAAGGAATCTAATTTCCCACCCGTGTGTGTGTGTGTGTGTGTGCGCGTGTGTGTGACCACCCCCCACCCACTACTACCCTTCCCTGTAGCTTCTCACCCCTCCCACCATTAGCATAACACCTCCAGAGGAGAACAAATCTCTAGCCTGGGCCTGGTGTTGGTCCTGCCCCCATGTGAGAACACACACACACACACACGAACACACACACATAAACACACACACACACTAGCCACGAGGAGCCCCCACAGCAACAGATGTCATCTGACTGAGAGACGGTAAATAAACACAACTAGATAAACAGGACTCCGTGGAGACGCCAGAAAGAGAGAAAGAGACGAAAGAGAGAGAGGGCCAGACCATACAGACATGTTATAAATAAGAAGATGGCTGCTCATTTTCCAACGCGGAGTTGAATGAGTTTTTGGAGACTGATTTCGATAAAACTAAGAAAACCTGCTGGCCTTGTCAGTCCAAGTGGAGCAGCAGCCCTCTCTTCAGAATGCCAGGGATATTAGCTGATCATTTAGAGAGATTCACTGTTTCCCTGTCTCCTCTTTGGGACTGGTTATGATTGTTCTCAGCAGACAGAGAGTGAGTGCGTCCCAAATGGCTCTCTATATCCTATTTAGTGCACTACTTTGCCGTTTGGGACATTACTAGTGTTGTCCTTAGCCTATGGGGCTGAAAGCAGCTGAGGCAGGGCAATGTGGTACATCCATATAGCGTGTCAGACCTCAGGCCATGGAAGGCTACTGTGCCAGCTGCATGGAACTCTATCCAGGACACCTGTGGTTCTAGGAGTTTTATATCAGCACAGGTGTCTGAGCCAGGTGTGAGAATATTGATGTCAATGTTGTTTTATCTCTCTCTCTCTCTCTCTGTCTGTCTCTCTGTCTCTCTGTCTCTCTGTCTCTCTGTCTCTCTCTCTCTGTCTCTCTCTCTGTCTCTCTCTCTCTCTCTCTCTGTCTCTCTCTCCCTCTGTCTCTCTGTCTCTCTCTCCCTCTGTCTCTCTCTCTCTCTCTCTCTCTCTCTCTGTCTCTCTCTCTCTCTCTCTCTGTCTCTGTCTCTCTGTCTCTCTCTCCCTGTCTGTCTCCTCTCTCTGTCTCTGTCTATCTCTCTCTCTCTGTCTCTGTCTCTCTCTCCAATTCAAGGGCTTTATTGGCATGGGAAACATATGTTTGCATTGACAAAGCAAGTGAAATAAATATTTAAACAACAGTGAAATAAACAACCAAAAGATGAACGGTAAACATCACACACACAAGTTCCAAAGAAATAGAGACATTTCAAATGTTTCAGTGTTATAACAATGTGCAAATAGTGGAAGTACAAAAGGGGAAAATAAATAAGCATAAATATGTGCTGTATTTACAATGGCGTTTGTTCTTCACTGGCTGCCCTTTTCTTGTGGCAACACATCTTGCTGCTGTGAAGGCACATTGTGACATTCCACTCAATAGACATGGGAGTTGATCAAAATTGGATCTGTTTTCGAATTCTTTGTGGGTGTAATCTGAGGGAAATATGTGTCTCTAAAATGGTAATACATTTGGCAGGAGGTTAGGAAGTGCAGCTCAGTTTCCTTCTACTTGTGTAGGCAGTGTACACATAGCCTGTCTTCTCTTGAGAGCCAGGTCTGCCTACGCCGGCCTTTCTCAATAGCAAGGCTATGCTCACTGAGTCTGTACATAGTCAAAGCTTTCCTTAATTTTGAGTCAGTCACAGTGGTCAGGTATTCTGCCTGGAGCTGTTTAGGGCCAAATAGCATTCTAGTTTGCTCTGTTTTTTTCTGTCAATTCTTTCAAATGTGTCAAGTAATTCTCTTTTTGTTTTCTCATGATTTGGTTGGGTCTAATTATGTCGCTGTCCTGGAGCTCGGTGGGGTCTGTTTGTGTTTTTGAACAGAGCCCCAGGACCAGCTTGCTTAGGGGGCTCTTCTCCAGGCTAATGTCTCTGTAGGTGATGGCTTTGTTATGGAAGGTTTGGGAATCACTTCCTTTTAGGTGGAATTTTGTTAATTAGCGGGTATCGGCCTAATGCTCTGCAAGCATTATTTGGTGTTTTACGTTGTACACTGAGGATATTTTTGCAGAATTCTGCTGCAGTCTCAATTTGGTGTTTGTTCCATTTTGTGAAGTCTTGGTTGGTGAGCGGACCCCAGATCTCACAACCATAAAGGGCAATGGGTTCTATAACTGATTCAAGTATTTTTAGCCAGCTCCTAATTGGTGTGTTGAATGTTATGTTCCTTTTGATGGCATAGAAGGACCTTCTTGCATTTTCTCTCAGCTCGTTCACAGCTTTCTGGAAGTTACCTGTGGCGCTGATGTTAAGGCCGAGGTATGTATATTTTTTTGTGTGCTCTAGGGCAACGGTGTCTAGATGGAATTTGTATTTGTGGTCCTGGTAACTGGACCTTTTTAGGAACACCATTATTTTGTCTTACTGAGACTTACTGTCAAGGCCCAGGTCTGACAGAATCTGTGCAGAAGATCTAGGTGCTGTTGTAGGCCCCTCCTTGGTTGGGGACAGAAGCACCAGATCATCAGCAAACAGTAGACATTTGACTTCAGATTCTAGTAGGGTGAGGCCGGGTGCTGCAGATTGTTCTAGTGCCCTCGCCAATTCGTTGATATATATGTTGAAGAGGGTGGGGCTTAAGCTGCGTCACTGTCTCACCCCACGGCCCTGTAGAAAGAAATGTGTTTTTTGCCCATTTTAACCAGACACTTGTTGTTTTCCTACAACACCCCTTTCCATCCCTTTGTATAGCAGACCCTCATGCCAAATTGAGGCAAAAGCTTTTTTTGAAATCAACAAAGCATGAGAAGACTTTGCCTTTGTTTTGGTTTGTTTGTCCATTATGGTGTGCAGGGTGAATACGGAGTCTGTCGTAATGTCATTTGGTAAAAAGCCAATTTGACAGTTGCTCAGTACATTATTTCCACTGAGGAACTGTACAAGTCTGGTGTTAATGATAATGCAGAGGATTTTCCTAAGGTTGCTGTTGCCGCATATCCCACGGTACTGTACATTCAAGTAAATATATGTGTATGCTCTGGGCGTGATGTCCCATCCGGAGTGGTGCAGCGGTCCAAGGCACTGCATCTCAGTGCTAGAGGCGTCACTACAGAGCCTGGTTCGATTCCAGGCTGTATCACAACCGGCCGTGATTGGGAGTCCCATAGGGTGGCGCACAGTTGGTCGGGTTAGGGTTTTGCCGGGGTAGTCATTGTAAATAAGAATTTGTTGTTAACTGACTTGCCTACTTGAGTAAAGTTTTTTAATAAAAAAAAAAGAACTGAACACACACTAGGCTGATGCTGACACAGTTGAGGTATTTATGACTCCAGGGCTGTGAACGCCATGGCATCCCGTTCCAGAAGACTACTCTTCTCTTCTCTCTCAGTGGAGCAGGAAGAACCCCCCATTGACCTGGGGATCCACAATAGCTCCATGGGAGAGAGGGCTAGAGGGGGGATGGAAAGAGGGAGCGGGGAAAGAGGGAGACAGGGAAGTAGAGAGGGATGGAGGATGGGAGAGAGGGATGGAAGGAGGGATGTAGAGAGGAAGTGAAAGAGGGAGGAGTGTAAAGAGGAAGGGGGAAGTCTCTCTCTCTCTCTCTCTCTCGTGACCGGTAGTTGAACCTTACTGTTTCTATACCCAGCACGTGTTGCCATAACACAGGAGCAAAGCCTTGATCTGCCTGTCAAGCTGACTAAATAAGAAGGTCTGGGGTCAAAGCTTTGCCGCTTAAAGGGCTTAATTCCATTCGGCCTTTCTTGTGTGAACTGCTGAATTCCAGGGTTTGTTGAGTATTAATTTAGAGCTCTATTCAAATCGAAATTCAGCGTTCCAGCTTGATTTGAAATTGATTTGATTTGAAATGTTCCTGTGTTAGCGTAGTCTGTCGGATCAATAGGAAATAACTTTGGCATTTCTAGTGTGCTATCTGTAACACTTCAGCAATACAGATTGAATAGAGCCCTTTCTGTTCCAGAGATCAAGCTGTTCTAAGCCTTTCACAGCCACAGTGAGGTGCCTTGAGTGAGTCTCTGAAATCACTCTGCTCAAACACACTGACATTGAGCACACCATTTAGAATGGTAAGAAGAGGGGAGGTTATGTGCGTGCCTGCTTGTCTGCCTGCCTGCCTGTCAGAAAAAGAGAGAGAGATCAACCAAAGATGCCATGCCCAGATGATGTCTTCACTGAAGCCTGCCTGGCCGTGTCTCTGTGTGTCTTCTGCCCTAATCTCTAATCCCATCTCTAGTCCCATCTCTGTCTTCTCTGAGTCTTGCTGGGGGAGGTGGAGAATGTGGAAAGTTTTAAGTTCCTCGGCGTACACATCACAGACAAACTGAAATGGTCCAACCACACAGACAGCATGGTGAAGAAGGCGCAACAGTGTCTCTTCAACCTCAGGAGGCTGAATAAACATGGCTTGTCACCGAAACACTCACAAACTTTTACAGATGCACAATCGAGAGCATCCTGTCGGGCTGTATCACCGCCTGGTACGCCCACAACCGTAAGTCTCTCCAGAGGGTTGTGAGGACTGCACAACGTATCACCAGGGGCAAACTACCTGCCCTCCAGGACACCTAAAACCACCCAATGTCACAGGAAGGCCAAAAAGATCATCAAGGACAACAACCCCCCTGCCTGTTCACCCCGCTATCATCCAGAAGGCGAGGCCAGTACAGATGCACCAAAGCTGGGGACGAGAGACTGAAAAACAGCTTCTATATCAAGGCCATCAGGCTGTTAAACAGCCATCACTACCATTGAGTGGCTGCTGCCAACATACTGACTCAAATCTCTATCATTGTATTAATAAAAAATTGGATGTAATAAATGTATCACTAGTCACTTTAAACAATGCCACTTTATGTCATGTTTACATACCCTCCATTTCTCATCTCATATGTACAGTCAAAGTCGGAAGTTTACATACACCTTAGCCAAATACATTTAAACTCAGTTTTTCACAAATCCTGACATTTAATTCTAGTAAAGATGTCCTGTCTTAGGTCAGTTAGGATCACCACTTTATTTTAAGAATGTGAAATGTCAGAATAATAGTAGAGAGAATGATTTATTTAAGCTTTTATTTCTTTCATCATATTTCCAGTGTGTCAGAAGTTTACATACACTCAATTAGTATTTGGTAGCATTGCCTTTAATTGTTTAATTTGGGTCAAATGTTTCGGGGAGCCTTCCACAAGCTTCCCACAATAAATTGGGTGAATTTTGGCCCATTCCTCCTGACAGAGCTGGTGTAACTGAGTCAGGTTTGTAGGCCTCCTTGCTTGCACACGGTTTTCAGTTCTGCCCACAAATGCATGGGACCACGCACCAAAATACGTTAATCTCTAGAAGACAGAACGCGTCTCCTTCCTGAGCAGAATGACGGCTGCGTGGTCCCATGGTGTTTATACTTGCATACTATTGTTTGTACAGATGAACGTGGTACTTTCAGGCATTTGGAAATTACTCCCAAGGATGAACCAGATTTGTGGAGGATTTTTTTTTTAAATTCTGGTGTCTTGGCTGATTTCTTTTGATTTTCCCATGATGTCAAGCAAAGAGGCACTGAGTTTGAAGGTTGGCCTTGAAATACATCCACAGGTACACCTCCAATTGACTCAAATTATGTCAGTTAGCCTATCAGAAGCTTCTAAAGCCATGACATCATTTCTGGAATTTTCCAAGCTGTTTAAAGGCACAGTCAACTTAGTGTATGTAAACTTCTGACCCACTGGAATTGTGATACAGTGAAATAATCTGTCTGTAAACAATTGTAGGAAAATGTACTTCATGCACAAAGTAGATGTCCTAACCGACTTGCCAAGACTATAGTTGGTTAACAAAAAATGTGTGGAGTGGTTAAAAAACTAGTTTTAATGACTCCAACTTAAGTGTATGTAAACTTCCAACTTCAACTGTATATACTGTACTCTATACTATCTACTGCATCTTGCCTATGCCGCTCAGCCATCACTCATCCATATATTTATATGTACATATTCTTATTAATTCCTTTACATTTGTGTGTATAAGGTAGTTGTTGTGAAATTGTTAGATATAATAAAAAAAATGTACCTTTATTTAACTAGGCAAATCAGTTAAAACAAATTCTTATTTTCAACGACGGCCTAGGAACAGTAGGTTAACTGCCAGATTTTTTACCTTACTGCACGGTCGGAACTAGAAGCACAAGCATTTCGCTCACTTTCATTATCATCTGCTAACCATGTGTATGTGACCAATAGAACTTGATTTGATTTGGATCCCAACCCCATGCAGCTCAGGCCTGACAGGCCTGACAGGCCTGACACCCTGCAATCAGCCCTGTCTCATCCTCCAGACATCTTTCTCATTAAGACACTAACAGCTTACAGACGGTAGGCAATTGAGGTCACAGTTAGGAAAACTTAGGACACTAAAGAGCACTTTCTACTGACTCTGAAAAACACCAAAAGAAAGATGCCCAGGGTCCCTGCTCATCTGGGGGGTGTCATAGCATCATCGAACTGAGCTTGTTGTCATTGCAGGCAATCTCAACTCTGTGCGTTACAGGGAAGACATCCTCCTCCCTCATGTGGTACCCTTCCTGCAGGCTCATCCTGACATGACCCTCCAGCATGACAATGCCACGAGCCATAGTGTTCATTCTGTGTGTGATTTCCTGCAAGACAGGAATGTCAGTGTTCTGCCATGGCCAGCTAAGTACCCGTATCTCAATCCCATTGAGCACGTCTAGGACCTGTTGGATCGGAGGGTGAGGGCTAGGGCCATTCCCCCAGAATTGTCCGGGAACTTGCAGGTGCCTTGGTGGGGTGGGGTAACATCTCACAGCAAGAACTGGCAAATCTAGTGCAGTCCATGAGGAGGAGATGCACTGCAGTACTTAATGCAGCTGGTGTCTCACCAGATACAGACTGTTACTTTTGATATTGACCCCCCCTTTGTTCAGGGACACATTGTTCCATTTCTGTTAGTCACATGTCTGTGGAACTTGTTCAGTTCATGTCTCAGTTGTTGAATCTTGTTATTTTTATACCAATATTTACATATTTGCATGCATCGCTCTCTGTGTGTAATGAATAGTCAGGGAGAAAGAGGTGTAGATACAAGCGCAGATCACGGTAGATGTTAATTAAGCCTTCGCAGAAGGCAGGAATTGTGGTCGCAGGCAATGGTCAAACACAGGTAGGCAGTCAAAAACAAACAATACCTCACAACCATACAAACAAAAATAACTGGACCAAATAGGGAGCTGATGAGACCAGGTGAGAAATGAACACAGGTGAAATCAATGAACAAAAATGGAAGACAGAGCTACGTTCCAGAACACAAAGAAACAGGGCTACGTTCCAGAACACAAAGAAACAGGGCTACGTTCCAGAACACAAAGAAACAGGGCTACGTTCCAGAACACAAAGAAACAGGGCTACGTTCCAGAACACAAAGAAACAGGGCTACGTTCCAGAACACAAAGAAACAGGGCTACGTTCCAGAACACAAAGAAACAGGGCTACGTTCCAGAACACAAAGAAACAGGGCTACGTTCAAGAACACAAAGAAACAGGGCTACGTTCAAGAACACAAAGAAACAGGGCTACGTTCAAGAACACAAAGACAAAGAACACAAGGTTGACTAAGAAAAGAAAAGCAGAACCTTACACTGTGTGAGGTGTGTGTGTGTGTCGCTCTCTCTCTTTAGTGTGTGTGTACGTGTGTGTATGTGTGTGTGTTTATGTCCACATTCTCGCTTGTACTGCATGTAAGGGTGGGTGCTTACATAGCTGTGCCTCCTCAGTCCATCAGCCCAGAGCAGCACAGAGAAGCCCAGAGCAAGGCCAGAGCAGGCCAGAGTAACCCAGAGCAGGCCAGAGTAGCCCAGAGCAGGCCAGAGTAGCCCCAGAGCAGCCCAGAGCAAGGCCATAGCAGGCGCAGCCCAGAGCAGGCCAGAGTAGCCCAGAGCAGGCCAGAGCAGCACAGAGAAGCCCAGAGCAGCACAGAGAAGCTCAGAGCAGCACAGAGAAGCTCATAGGAGCAGCACAGAGAAGCCCAGAGCAGCACAGAGAAGCCCAGAGCAGCACAGAGAAGCCCAGAGCAGCACAGAGAATCCCAGAGGAGCAGCACAGAGAAGCCCAGAGCAGCACAGAGAAGCCCAGAGGAGCAGCACAGAGAAGCCCAGAGCAGGCCAGAGAATCCCAGAGTAGCCCTGTAATTGTCCTAACCTTGTGTTCCTCTTCGCTAGACGTGTGACCTCTTTCCCAGCGGAGGCTAGCTGTTGTCTTTGCTAGTCCATGTCTGCAGGTCCGACAGTTCACACTCTTCACACACTTACAGTTTAAGTATCATTCTTCCTATAGTAGAGTAGTGACTTAGGAAAAGTTGTTAGCTGCTGTCATGTGCTCTTCTCTCTCTATTTCTGACCCCAACTAAAGACGAGTACTCATCACCACAGATGTGTGCACTCATCATCACCGTGACAGTTCAGTGCAGAGTTTTACAGCAGTGTTTAGGTTGACTCCCACCGGACACATCCTCTACTCCCACTGAGCTTTATCATGCCACTAATGACCATGTGGTCAAGTTTCTCGTATAGAAACAATTGGCCGCTTGAACATCCTCCACACCCCCTTACCTCTCTCCCCTCCCCCCAGCCAGAGGTCTATGTTTAGGTTGCCCTACCCCTTTGAGCCCCAAGCCTCTACCCCTCTGTGCCTGTGGGAGGGAGAGGGGAGAGGGGAGAGGGGGAGAGGGGAGCAGGGAAGCGGGGGCAGCTAGTAATGAACCCAGGGCTATTTCTGGAAGGACAGCTCATGTGTTTTGCCTAATGGCGCGTTGCGTCTCCTTAGACTGTGATTGGCTGCACTCAGGGCTCCCTGGCACATTCTTCTGTCCATTCACTAGACAGACAGACGGACGAGGTTTAGGAGGGTCCTGAAACTGCCCCATAGCAATATGGGTTACAGTTAAACATAGAGCAATACAATGATTATTCTGCAATGGCAGCTGAAACTTTAAAATGGATTCTCCATTCCTCCCTCCCTCTCTAAAACTCAAACCACTTATCGAATTCCAGCCCCTTCCTCTCTCTCTCCTCCTCTGGCATCTCTCTTGGTGTTCTGAGTGTGTTGCTCTGCTCTCTGCTTTCTCACACAGGGGCATCTCAGTGCCATGACTAGACTCACACTGCGAGTGATCAGGCGTCAGGAAGCCTCTTCGTGTTCCCTCTCCACTCAGAGCTTAACCCAGTCAATCACACAGGAGGAGACTGTGCCTCCAGGAGTCATAGACACATACAAGGCAGCCACACACTGATAAGCCGTCTAGACACACATTTGTATCAGATAGAAATGATTTGCATGTGTTACCTCGAAAGGACTAACTCCCTCCCAATAGAAAAGACATACCGGTACATCAAGGCACCAAATTGAAAAAGAATAGTGAAAATTAAGGCCTGAATTCACTTGGAACATGAACCCTGTTCAACTGAGGAAGTGACAAAGATTTATTGAGAAGGGAGGACACATCTCCGACTTCAGAAGACGGAGGAGAACAGAGAGGAAAGAGAGAAGAAAGAGAAAAGGTCTGCTCTGCTCTCCCTTCAAAATGGCCACTGCACAATTCAGTCAAAGCCTCTACCCATGACCCTTTGACCCCCAGTGACCTCTGCGGGTCAGCAAATGATACAAAAATCGAGAAGTGTTTTTGTCGTGCATGAACTGTGGCCAGGGCCTTGGGGCAAACATCTATAAAGAAAACAGAGGGGGGGGGA
Organism: Oncorhynchus kisutch; assembly: GCF_002021735.2. Taxonomy (NCBI): domain Eukaryota; kingdom Metazoa; phylum Chordata; class Actinopteri; order Salmoniformes; family Salmonidae; genus Oncorhynchus; species Oncorhynchus kisutch. The sequence goes on from NC_034189.2 coordinate 40,990,262, forward strand.
AGAGAGAGGAGGCGGGGAGAGAGAGAGCGAGTGAGAGAGGACGGTGTTTGGCTACAACATTTTCCAGACTCTAAACTTCAGTAGGAGAGGGTGTTGACTGATAAATATTGATGACTTTGGGAACACTTGTGGTGTTGTGCAAGACTGAGGCTTGTTTGTGCAAGATGAGTCGGTGGGAAAAGTGGAGGACTAAACAGTGGAGAAATACAATTAAAATCTCCATGATTTACATGAAAGACTTTACAGTGTCCTTATCACTAATTACAGTGTCCTTATCACTAATTCATTACATAACATTTCATTCAAGAGATATTAGCAATACCAGTTGTATTAGAGACTCTTGAAATCAAGTAAAGATGGTCTGTCATTTGAGGTTGTGTGTAAACAGTGCATGTGAATGAATGCAGAGTTGGACCAGTTGGCTACTTTCTCCACAGAACCATAGTTTATGTACCACAATCTCAAGGTCCTATAGCTCTAGATGCCTTTCAGACCACTTTTCAGTCTGCGTCTCTCCCTCAAGTTAGTCCGCCCACTCAAACTCCTCTTTTTTTGTATCCCCCTGCCTATTCTACACTTTCTCTTTGTCCTGCTCTACCCTTTTCCCTTACACCAGCCCTACTTCTTTCTCCCTCAACTCTCTCTCTTCTTTTTTTTCTCTTCTCTTCTCCTCTCTTCTTTTCTCTCCTCCTCCCTGTGACTGACCTGTGGGAGGAGCTCTATTGTCCGGGGTATCCCAGGGTGCACTGGGCCCCCCCTTCAGGCAGCTTGTCATGTTAATGTGTGTGAATGGGATGGTAATGGGATGTTAATATCATGTGCTCTTTTAACATACCGTCCAACAGGGCAGGAATCCCCAGAACCCTTCCTGCCCTTTTTTACACAATATCTTTTATTTTATTTCAAAGACTTCATGGCATTAAAGGTGCTCTCTGAAATCTGACAATAGAGAATCTGAGAATGTCTAGAGAGGGTGTTGGGTGGAGGTTTGTAGCTGGGGGTGTTGTTGTCACTCTTGTCACCCACGAGGCACTCTGTTTTAATTCCTCAATATGTAAAGGTTAACGGAGCCAATGCGTGGGTTGAAAGCACAACTTTCTCCATATTCTTTGATCTTATGAAATCAGAGATCAACGATGAATAAAGTCAGATGAAGAAAGTCCCCCCCCCCTGTGATCGTATAAGTCATTATGAGATTGGCTGATCTGTGATCGCGTCGCAGGGTCTTGTCTTTGATTATAGTATCTTTGGTAATTGAACTCCGGCGATGTCATGTCAGTGTCACAGTCTACTGGCTTCATTTCAGCTAGTTGCATCAGCTTCTCAGACAGGGCCAAGAGCCTCACACATTGTCTGTGACAGCATTTGATTCTGTATGCACTACATTCCATATCCACTACACCACGGTCTGTATTACAACAGTCCAGTTAGATGACATCAGAGGGCCACAATCAGATGCACCCTTTCCACCCTAATGAAAGCAGGACGTATAATTACTAGCAAGCAAGTAACCCCTTATTAGTGTAATCATCAGAATACGACCAAGTCACTGCTACAGCCTTGTAGCAATGGTGGGGGTGACTAAATTGGGTAAATGTATCAGAAAGTAGAGATATAGATTCTAGGGGATCATCCAAATCACACGTGACACAGATCATTCAGAAGCCTTGTTTAAGCCGGTTACAATATGGTTCATATCAGTGGATAAACCCATTTTTTTTTTAAGACAAAGCCCTGACTTTAAGTGGCTGTTTGAAGTGGTGGTTATCAGATTTGAGACGTACTGATGTTTCTTCCCCAGAGCCACTCTCCCATATCTAAGCTCTCCTCCTGAAACGGTCCCCTGGGAACCTTCCCAGAGCGGGCATCAAGGGGGAAAGGGCTAAAGGGGAGACTCTTTCTTTCACTTCATCCATCTGTCTGAGGCGCTCAACGGTATCACGTGACCAAGCAAGACCTGTGGAACAGCAGGAAAAGGCATCATCAGCTGAGCAACGCAGACACAGCCGGACCATAGCGCTGCTGTGCTGGGAAACCAGTCCATGGGTACAGATCCACTTCTCCCATAGGTAAATCCTTCACTGCATTGCACTAGCAAATCCAAAGAGATGCTTTGTTGACTTTTCCAGGATCTCTACCAATTTCACATAGAGTGCTGTATCAGTCCTGAGTTACACTTTATAGAGTTACTCAAGTCTTCTGGATGTGTATGTAATATCATGAAATTGCGAAAGCCATAATCTATCTTTGTGTTGGTTCATCGCTGGGATCTTTATGTTGGCTCATCTCTGGCTATCATTATGGGAATATTAGCTGTGAAAGAGCTTTGTGGTTCAGGGGCCCTTCGCTCTCACATCTGGCAAACGAATCAGAGAGACAATGGATAGCATACATCCCAGTCTGATATGTGATCCAGCAAAGGGAGCCTACAACTCCCATTAAATGACTATTATAATCCGGGTAGCTTCAGTCCTGGATACTGAAACATCATTCCAGCCGTGTGTATACCAGACAACATACCATGGTATGACACAACTTGTTTACTGTTATATTCGAAATATAATAGCAATATGGCACCACATGGGTTTGTGACATATGGCCAATAAACTGCTAAGTGCTGTATCGAGGCACTCCGCTTCGCATCCTGCGAATAAACCACCCTTAGGCGTGGTATATTTAAGCAATAAGGCACAGGGGGTGTGGTATATGGCCAATATACCACGGTTAAAGGCTGTTCTTATGCACAACGCAACCCGCCTGAACACAGCCCTTAGCCGTGGTATATTGGCCATATACCACACCCCCCCGTGCCTTATTGCTATTATAAACTGGTTACCAACATAATTAGAGAAGTAAAAATACATGTTTTGTTATACCTGTGGTATATGGTCTGATATACTATGGCTTTCAGCCAATCAGCATTCAGGGCTCGAACCTCCCAGTTTATAATTAAGTGATAATGCCTGAGAAGCCGGTGTTTGGAGTATATATTGGCACTGTGCCTATATATCCTCCAAACACCGGCTTTGAGGGCATTATCACTTTTATACAACGGGCTACCAACATATTCAAATAATGATTTACATATTTGAATAAAAAAGTTATTTGGATCGATTTATTCATACTATTTCATCCTTCCACAAGATATAGTCCCCACACAGATCTAGGGTTGCTACCCAAGCCGGCTGGTCGTTTGTTCTATCGGTTTGGTTGCCAGAGACGTGACACAGTCATTCAGTCTTTTTGTTCTGTATCTATGGAACGCGACCCAGTCATTCGTTCTAAATGTTCCATTGCTATACTGGCTGGCAACGTTCTTATCCCTTGCTTGCTAGCTAGCCAACTATGGCTAACATACAGTCACATCGAAAAGCATCCAGAATAACAGCAAAGTGGCTGCATTTGCGTTTGTTTAAGAAGTTTTCCAGTGACATTTATTTGGATACATCCACAACAATGAGCTAATGAGGTGTGACAGACTGGAAACTAGCTGCATTTAGTTTAGTTTGACCTATTTTCTATTGATTGGTTATTGTAAATACACTGCTCAAAAAAATTAAGGGAACACTAAACTAACACATCCTAGATCTGAATGAATTAAATATTCTTATTAAATACTTTTTTCTTTACATAGTTGAATGTGCTGACAACAAAATTATCAATGGAAATCAAATTTATCAACCCATGGAGGTCTGGATTTGGAATGACACTCAAAATGAAAGTGGAAAACCACACTACAGGCTGATCCAACTTTGATGTAATGTCCTTAAAACAAGTCAAAATTTGGCTCAGTAGTGTGTGTGGCCTCCACGTGCCTGTGTGACCTCCCTACAACGCCTGGGCATGCTCCTGATGAGATGGCGGATAGTCTCCTGAGGGATCTCCTCTCAGACCAGGACTAAAGCATCCGCAAACTCCTGGACAGTCTGTGGTGCAACGTGGCGTTGGTGGATGGAGAAAGACATGATGTGCTCAATTGGATTCAGGTCTGGGGAACGGGCGGGCCAGTCCATAGCATCAATGCCTTCCTCTTGCAAGAACTGCTGACACACTCCAGCCACATGAGGTCTAGCATTGTCTTGCATTAGGAGGAACCCAGGGCCAACCGCACCAGCATATGGTCTCACAAGGGGTCTGAGGATCTCATATCGGTACCTAATGGCAGTCAGGCTACCTCTGGCGAGCACATGGAGGGCTGTGCGGCCCCCCAAAGAAATGCCACCCCACACCATGACTGACCCACCGCCAAACCGGTCATGCTGGAGGATGTTGCAGGCAGCAGAACGTTCTCCACGGCGTCTGTCACATGTGCTCAGTGTGAAACTGCTTTCATCTGTGAAGTGCACAGGGCACCAGTGGCGAATTTGCCAATCTTGGTGTTCTCTGGCAAATGAAAAACATCCTGCACGGTGTTGGGCTGTAAGCACAACCCCCACCTGTGGACATCGGGCCCTCATACCACGCCTCATGGAGTCTGTTTCTGACCGTTTGAGCAGACACAAGCACATTTGTGGCCTGCTGGAGGTCATTTTGCAGGGCTCTGGCAGTGCTCCTCCTGCTCCTCCTTGCACAAAGGCGGAGGTAGCGGTCCTGCTGCTGGGTTGTTGCCCTCCTACGGCCTCCTCCACGTCTCCTGATGTACTGGCCTGTCTCCTGGTAGCGCCTCCGTGCTCTGGACACTACGCTGACAGACACAGCAAACCTTCTTGTCACAGATCGCATTGATGTGCCATCCTGGATGAGCTGCACTACCTGAGCCACTTGTGTGGGTTGTAGACTCCGTCTCATGCTACCACTAGAGTGAAAGCACCGCCAGCATTCAAAAGTGACCAAAACATCAGCCAGGAAGCATAGGAACTGAGAAGTGGTCTGTGGTCACCACCTGCAGAACCTCTCCTTTATTGGGGGTGTCTTGCTAAATGCCTATAATTTCCACCTGTTTTCTATTCCATTTGCACAACAGCATGTGAAATTTATTGTCAATCAGTGTTGTTTCCTAAGTGGACAGTTTGATTTCACAGAAGTGTGATTGACTTGGAGTTATATTGTGTTGTTTAAGTGTTCCCTTTATTTTTTTGAGCAGTGTATATAGAAAATGATGCTGATTCCTTGACTCCCGACACTTTCATTACTATAGGACAGCAGGAGATCGATTTTGAATATTGAAACAATGTTGCAAATGTAGGAGAGACAGAAAGCAAGATTTATATAAATCTCCAATGTTGAAAACGAAATGTTTGTCTAAAAGTGAGATGATGTGTAGATGCTTTTCATAGTGCAGATCAAGTTTATAAATTGCCTGGCTGGGCTGATGAGACAGTGGATTGCGCAGTAAGATGGAAGAGAGTAAATAGGCATTTTAATGCATATATTTAACTGGTGGTGTCACGACTTCTGCCGAAGTCGGTTCCTCTCCTTGTTCGGGCGGCGTTCAGCAGTCAACGTCACCGGCTTTCTAGCCATCGCCGATCCACTTTTTATTTTCCATTTGTTTTGTCTTTGTCCGTATTTGTGGCCTTGTATTTTTACGACGTATATTTTTAAATTATTGAGTAAAATTGCTTTCATTACTCATATCTGCTGTCCTGCGCCAGACAGCTACACACAGACGCATTACAGAATTACTCACCTGAAATGGAGTTAGCGGGAGCAGACGGCCCCCCTTTCTCGGTCGAAGAGCGAGTCCAGCAGCACGCGACCTTGTTACAACATCCGGGCACCACAATGGATTGCGTGCTGCAGACGATGGATAGATGGGAGAGAGAAGGAAGTTTTCCAACGCCTCCACCAGCCTCATTACAGCAGGGTCCACGGTCCACTCCTCCTTCACCCAGTCCCAGCGGGCAGTTTTCGACCCAAAAGCGGCGAGGGTCGAGCGTCAGGGTCGAGCGTCTGTTCCACCTGAGGCAGGGGACAAGGAGCACGCATGATTTCGCTTTGGACTTCCGGACCCTAGCCGCCAGCGCAGGATGGAACGACAGGGCCCTGATCGATCACTACTGGTGCAGTCTGTGCGAGGACGTACATCGGGAGTTGGCCTGCCGAGACACCACCCTCACGTTGGACCAGCTGGTGGACCTCTCCATCCGGCTGGACAACCTGCTGGCCACGCGCGGATGTCCGGATCGGGGACCGTCAGTTCCATCCCCCAGCACCTCTGATCCGATGCCCATGGAGCTGGGAGGTGCTGCGCTTAGGGCGACCGGAGGAGGGGTCATTCCCTGCACCATCTGTGGCCGCAGAGGGCACACTGCTGGTAGGTGCTTGGGGGGGGGTTCCTCAGGGAGTCGAGGCAGCAGGCAGGGTACTATTGTGTCACCCCAGGTGAGTCGGCACCAGGCTCATCCAGATCCCCCTGTTGCTCACATGTACAGTATGTGTTTATTACATTTCCTGAGTTTTCCCCACATCCCCAGCATAAGGTGCTCGTAGATTCAGGCGCAGCTGGGAATTTGATTGACCGTTCATTTGCCCATAGTTTAGGGATTCTCCTTGTTCCTGTGGATATGCCCTTCCCTGTGCACGCCCTAGATAGTCAACCATTAGGGTCAGGGCTGATTAGGGAGGCCACCGCTCCACTAGACATGGTTACTCAGGAGGGTAACAAGGAGAGAATCAGTCTCTTCCTTATTGATTCTCCTGCGTATCCCGTATCCCGACATCGGCGGAAGTCGTGGCAGTAACCCCCCCCCCCCCCTTGACGCGTGGCTACAGCAGCGCGCCAACACCGACCTCGGGGACGACCCGGAGGACGAGGCGCAGGGAGATCCGGATGGAGACGGTGGAACTCCCGCAGCAACAAAGGGTCCAAGACGTCCTCCACCGGCACCCAGCATCTCTCTTCCGGACCGTACCCCTCCCACTCCACGAGGTACTGAAGGCCCTCGCCCCGACGCCTCGAGTCCAGGACGGCTCGAACAGTATACGCTGGGGCCCCCTTGATGTCCAGGGGGAGCAGAGGAACCTCCCGCACCTCAGACTGCTGGAGTGGACCAGCCACCACCGGCCTGCGGAGAGACACATGGAACGAGGGGTTAATACGGTAATCAGGGGGAAGTTGTAACCTATAACATACCTCGTTCTGTCTCCTCAGGACTTTGAATGGCCCCACAAACCGCGGACCCAGCTTCCGGCAGGGCAGGCGGAGGGACCGGGTCTGGCTCTCGACCCTCCACCTGCCCCTCCACCTGCCTGTCGGAAGCTGGGTCCCGTGTTTGTTTGTGAGTAATTGTTTATTTGTATTGCGGTCCGTATTTGTGGCCTTGTATTTTTACGATGTGTATTGTTATATTATTGAGTAAAATTGCTTTCATTACTCATATCTGCTGTCTTGTGCCAGACTCATCTCACCAGCTACACACAGACGTATTACAGGTGGTAACTTGTGGAATAGACACGGGCTGGAATGTGGTTTTAACCAATCAGCATTCATGATTAGACCATTATAGGGCCATTATAAACTGGGTAGTTTTAGCCCTGAATGCTGATTTGCTGACAGCCGTGGTATTTCAGACAGTATATAATTACGTTGGTAACGTATATAATATGTAATTGTTGTACTGTATGTGTGTTTATTTGTTATTTATATATAGTTTAATGTTGTTTTAGTGTATGTAAGTTGTTTTGTCTGAAACGTTGTTCCCTCTGCTGCTATTGGACCAGGTCTCTCTTGGAAAAGAGATATTATCTCAATGAGAAAAAAACGGTATAAATAAAAAATAAAAACCCGTTTTTAATAGCAATAAGGCACCTCAGGGGTTTGTGGTATATGGCGAATATACCAGGCTAAGGGCTTTGTCCAAGCAGTCCACGTTGCGTCGTGCCTAAGAACAGCCCTTAGCCGTGGTATATTTGGATTTTGGATTTGGATTTATTATGGATCCCCAATAGCTGCTGTAGCAGCAGCTACTCTTCCTGGGGTCCAGCAAAACTAAGGCAGTTTATAGAATTTTAAAACATTACAATACATTCACAGATTTCAGCACACACTGTGCCCTCAGGCCCCTACTCCACCACTAACACCATATCTACAGTACTAAATCCATGTGTATGTATAGTGCGTATGTTATCGTATGTGTGTGTGTGTGTGTGTGTGTGTGTGTGTGTGTGTGTGTGTGTGTGTGTGTGTCTGTGCCAATATTTGTGTGGCTTCACAGTCCCTGTTGTTCCATAAGGTGTTTTTTATCTGTTTTTTAAATCTAATTCTACTGCTTGCGTTAGTTACTTGACGTGGAATAGAGTTCCATGTAGTCATGGCTTTATGTAGTACTGTGTGCCTCCCATAGTCTGTTCTGGACTTGGGGACTGTGAAGAGACCTCTTGTGGGATATGCATGGGTGTCCGAGCTGTGCACCAGTCGTTTAGACAGACAGCTCGGTGCATTCAAGATGTCAATACCTCTCATAAATAAAAGTAGTGATGAAGTCAATCTCTCCTCCACTTTTATTGGCCATATACCACACCTCCTCGGGCCTTACTGCTTAAATAAACCATCTATACAGATCCTATGTAAATCTGTGAGGCTATGGTATCTCTGAGGTGGGCAATAACATAGGCCCAATAACCTCCAGTGTGTATGTAGGTGTGTGTGTATCAGAGGGAGGAGAAGGGGAGATGGAGACACTGAGAGAGAGTGAGGGCGAGAGAGAGAGAGGGAGAGAGAGAGGGCAAAGGAGAGAGAGGTTAAGGGAGATAGAGAGATAGACAGAGAGAGATAGAGAAAGATCTGTTGGAGAGGAGAGGCCTGGTCTTTCTCAACACCACTTTCTCTGGAATTCGGAGGACAGGAGGATAATATAGTGGGGGAGATGAAAAGATGGAAGGAAGGGAAAGAGAGAGAGACTGAATGAGTGAATGAGAAGGAGAGATATGCTTACTGGCAGGAGGTACGCATGTTACAGGGATCCAGTCTGTGGGAGTAAGAGAAGCACTAATTAACAATGATTACTGACTTTAGTTTAAATAGTATCTGTCACTATGGCTAAGTAGTAACAGGCTGACCCTACATGGCCATGGATTTGTGAATAAAACAATAATGTATATGGTGAATGTTATCAATGTGTGCGTGTGTGCGTGCGTTCGTGTGTATGCGTTTGTGTGCACGTGCATGCAGATAAATATATGTCTGAGTGTATGCCCGTAGGTGTGTTTGTTCATTTGTGCCTGTCGGTGTGTGTTTCAGGGAGGGAAGAGAGCTGGATAAATTCAACATGAGCCAGCCAGAGCGGTGTGTGTTTCAGGGAGGGAAGGGAGCTGGATAAATTCAACATGAGCCAGCCAGAGCGGTGTGTGTTTCAGGGAGGGAAAGGAGCTTGATAAATTCAACATGAGCCAGCCAGAGCGGTGTGTGTTTCAGGGAGGGAAAGGAGCTTGATAAATTCAACATGAGCCAGCCAGAGCGGTGTGTGTTTCAGGGAGGGAAAGGAGCTTGATAAATTCAACATGAGCCAGCCAGAGCGGTGTGTGTTTCAGGGAGGGAAAGGAGCTTGATAAATTCAACATGATGCCAGAGCGGTGTGTGTTTCAGGGAGGGAAAGGAGCTTGATAAATTCAACATGAGCCAGCCAGAGCGGTGTGTGTTTCAGGGAGGGAAAGGAGCTTGATAAATTCAACATGAGCCAGCCAGAGCGGTGTGTGTTTCAGGGAGGGAAAGGAGCTTGATAAATTCAACATGATGCCAGAGCGGTGTGTGTTTCAGGGAGGGAAAGGAGCTTGATAAATTCAACATGATGCCAGAGCGGTGTGTGTTTCAGGGAGGGAAAGGAGCTTGATAAATTCAACATGAGCCAGCCAGAGCGGTGTGTGTTTCAGGGAGGGAAAGGAGCTTGATAAATTCAACATGATGCCAGAGCGGTGTGTGTTTCAGGGAGGGAAAGGAGCTTATTAAATTCAACATGATGCCAGAGCGGTGTGTGTTTCAGGGAGGGGAGGGAGCTTGATAAATTCAACATGATGCCAGAGCGGTGTGTGTTTCAGGGAGGGAAGGGAGCTTGATAAATTCAACATGATGCCAGAGCGGTGTGTGTTTCAGGGAGGGAAGGGAGCTTGATAAATTCAACATGATGCCAGAGCGGTGTGGGTGCTGCTGCCTCAGAATATAAAGGTATTTTCATTCGCTTTTACCTTCCATACTGAGAGTGGTGAGTAAGTAATCGCAAGACTCCTCTCTGGAGACTGACCCCCCTTTAGCCCCCTCCCTCCAACTCCTCTTCCCCCTGCCCCCCCCCCCCCCCCCCCCCCCCCCATTCAGTCATTTAATCCCTGTTCTCTATCCTTGTCACTCCATCGCATAACTTGTTTTAGCGCTCTCTTACGGTTTCTTCTACTAGTATGTTTCACACGTACGTACACATACTGTACACGTGTCCATGGACACACACACACACACCACCTTGTTGCTAAACCCGTGGGGTGCGCTGGATTGATGTTCACAGGTGTTAACCCACAGACATACTGTACATGGACACACACACACACACCACCTTGTTGCTAAACCCGTGGGGTGCGCTGGATTGATGTTCACAGGTGTTAACCCACAGACATACTGTACAGTAGATCACAGTATGAGCTGGATAACACACATTTAACACAGACACACAATCTATCATCCCAGGTTAATGTAAGCTTAAATCCTCAGCTGTCTCAAGCAACCCTATGTTTATAAAATCTAGACCTGAGGCACAGCTAGTTTTAACAGAGCCAAACTCAAGAACCTCAGTGGGGGTTTCTCTCTTCATTTTGTTGTGATGAATCCAAGATGGCTGCCTGACATACCACTTAGTTTACACAAGGATTGTAAGACATCCAGTCATATCCCACCCTCTCACTGCCCTCTGCACCTCACACCCATGTACATTTTCAGTGGGAAATATCACTCATTTTTTCTGAATTTAAAAAAATGTTATTTTATAAATGGGGTTAATGTGTGGAGC